>NC_056728.1:1578237237-1578512237 GCF_019279795.1 Protopterus annectens | reverse complement strand
TCACTGCACAAACCCATGCCACAAAGATAAACAATGCTCAGCAGTCAGTAGACACACTCCCATGGATGGACATGCTCAGCACAGGGGCACATCATGCAAACACACAGAAACATGCTGAAACATGCACCCCGAAGGTAAACAAAGCTTAACAGTCACTGGACACACACCCCCTGCTCAGCAAAGTGCTGCACCATGCAAACAGGTGCCGCTGTGCTCCAATGAGCTTACAAGTCTGTGTACACACCCCCTTTTGATGTCAGCTACCTCTTCTGGGAACACCAACACAGTTCTGTGCCTTTACGGATGAGATCTGCAGACATGGATACCCATTTGTGCTATTCAGTAACCCCACCTCATCTGCATAAGGATCTGTGTGCACAACCTGGATACTCTATGGTTCCTGACCCTACCTCCTTCACAACAGCACCATTCCAGCATTGTAGATATTCCACGCAGGGTCATATCATGTATTATTGCCATATACTACTACATTACATTTGTACACTTATTTTAATTTTTTTTTATAATGGCATGTTTGTACACTGTGGCGCACCGTGCAAACATATCCTGATTATTAAAAAAAAATTATTTTAAATAATTTTCCATATGGTTTTGGACACACATTGGATAATTTTACACATATCTGTGCCTGCTATGCTATTTTTCTCCTTCTAACTGCACTTTTACAGCCCCTGTTGTCTGTTTAACATCCTGTACATGGAATTTTTCCATGTACATTACGGACACCAACACAAGGTCTGCAGGACTGCCTGTCTGCTTGCTGGATCACTCTGCCTCCCTCATTTGCATGCAATTCACTTGCTTATGAGGTGATTTGCATGCCATGGATACTTCCGTGTTGGCACGCTTGTGCACACTGCTCAGGTCTGCTTACTGGATCACAAACCTGTTTACTTTCATGTAAGCAGCATGCCACTATGTTTACATAGAAAATAAATCCATGTAGGCTTTATTAAATTCCCCTTTAGTCTTTTTCATGATGCTGTAAACATACACACACACACACACACACACACACACACACACGCACACACACACACACACTTACTGAAACCTCTCTTTGTGAATGTCTTATAGAATTCTGACTTCTCCCTTAATTAATGTTAAATCCATTTTTTTATACTAGGTAATTCTGGCAGGCTTGGATCAAATAAATTTACAAAATGTTGGCATATATAGCCTTCCCTGTAGACGTATTAGCTGTAAAAGTTTTGAAACAGGGTTGTACAATCTTTTTGAAGTAGGATGTTGACTATCAGAGAAGAAGTGTGGTATTTACATCAAAAGTCTAGCCAGTACTTCCTTTGGCTGTAATATATTGCAGAACATTAATGAAAATGTAACATATGCCAAAGTAATGCCATATTATAGTGTTATATGGCTTCTCTTTTTTTGCCCACTTAGTAGATCTTTGGGCAAAACCTAGTGCAAATGATATGTCTTCAGACCGTAAGTTATTTGAGTTTTTTTTCACTAAACTGATATGAAAAAAAATCACATTAATCTTATCTGTTTTGTCACACCTGTCACTTTTTTCTGCTTCACTTAAAACCTGAAAAGAAGAGCTTACAATTGTCATTTATTTTCCAGAGCTTTTTAATAAATTTAGATGAATCCTAGACATTTTTAAATAATTTTCATGTCAGAAAATAAATTTTAGTAGGGACTCAAAATCAGTCAGTCTGGAGCAAGGGAAATATAACCCTTAGATAAGAGCAGGGATGTCTTCATTGCTGCAGTTAAAATATGCAGCTGACGTGAGTATCAGATGTGAGTAAGAAGCTTGCCAAACCTGTTCTGCACTACAGCTCTCTGAGTCTGTTGTTTTGCATCTTTCTGTCCATCTGTCTATACTTGTCTGTTTCTTGACTTTAGTCTGAACTGCTTTCTCTTAAACCTTGTCTGTTTTCTTTAAAGTCTGCTTTTCCTTGTCAACATCTCCTTTTATAACTACATATCTGTTAACTGTGTCTCTTTCATCATAACATCTTACTGTAGATCTTGGCACCTTGCCAAATGTGTAACGGTTTATTAGGTAATGCTACAAAGAGTTGGATACTTACACTAAATGATATCGATTTATTTAAACATGCAATGCTCGCAGTACATCAGAACTGCCGCGGATGCCAGACATCTGCGGAAGGGCAGTAAACAGGCATTATACTATGCCATTATTTAAGAAAAGTAATAGTTTCTTTTCTTAAATAATGTCATGGTATAATAGCAATAACCCACTTCTGGGTGTGGGTAATGCTAAATTTACCCATGGTTGGCTTTGTAACCGTGGGTAAATTTAGCATTACCCACACCCAGGCGTGGGTTATTGCTATAATAGTCAAGGCTAACAAATAACGGCGTTAGACTGTACACTGATTATGCATGTTTGCACATGTGTATAAGAAACAACTGTATACATGCTGACAAATATAGCAATAACCCACGCCTGGGTGTGGGTAATGCTAAATTTACCCACGGTTGGCGTGGTTTGATCCCGAGGGACCAAACAAAGCCAATCGTGGGTAAATTTAGCATTACCCACACCCAGAAGTGGGTTATTGCTATTATACCATGACATTGTTTAAGAAAAGAAACTATTACTTTTCTTAAATAATGGCATAGTATAATGCCTGTTTACTGCCCTTCCGCAGATGTCTGGCATCCGCGGCAGTTCTGATGTACTGCGCGCCTGAGCAGTACATCAGAGCTGTGGGCAAAAGCACGGAGAAAGCAAGATCTCCGTTGCTTTTAGTTCGCTATGTTAAATGAGTTTAACATAGCGAGACAGTTTAAAATAAGCAACGGACAATGTCCGTTGCTTATTTTAACTGTCTCGCTATGTTAAACTCATTTAACATAGCTACACTAAAAAGCAACGGAGATCTTGCTTTCTCCGTTTTAAAATGCCTCGCTATGTTAAATGGGTTTAACATGGCGAGACAGTTTAAAATAAGCAACTGAGATCTCCGTTGCTTATTTTAAAGCTGTCTCGCTATGTTAAACCCATTTAACATAGCGAGACAGTGTTTTAAAAAACCGAGTTATACTAATGGAAAAAAGTCCGGGCGACCAGACCTTTTTCCATTAGTATAACTCGATTTACAACGGGCACGCTGGTCAATCAGCGTGCACGTTTTGGGGGGATCATGGTATAATGTGCATTTAACTGTATTTATAAAAAAAGTTTACTCCCCATGATTCAGAAAAATGTTCACTCCTCACAATAATTGTCCAACATGGGTTGGTCAACTAGCACAACATTGAGAAAATGTGATTTATCAGCTCATTATCATGAATCTGAATCCCAGACTGCACAGTGATCAGACCTGTCAGTAAGTACTAGTGTTCTTCCTAGTTGCCCACGCATTGTATTAGCAAAAGTACAGCATGCGCGTGCACACACACACACACACACACACACACACACACATTCTTAAACATTCACCCTAAGGTTTTCCCATCAATCTAAGCCTTTCTGAATCCCAGCCACTATTTTCTATGTCACATCACACTGTCCAGCTTCTGTTTGAACCTCTAAGTTAACAGGCATGCACTGGCTGCTAAACTTACAAAGGCATATATCAATTATTCACAAGTGTTATGCACCTTTAAGAATGCCCTTAGAAGGGCATAAAAAGGAGACTTTAACATAAGTATAAAAAAGCACTTTTCATATTGTTCCTCTAAAATAGCTATGCCTCTTGCTTTGACAATCAAGCTTAGTTTTGTGTTACATTTTGAGAAATACGTTTTGACTATTAGCTTAAAACAGATGAATAAGGTACAAACACAAGTGATACGGATTGATGACTCCCCTGAAGCAGCCAAGTTTGCATCACAATCACTATACAATTCTTGCTAGTAACTGACAGCTGCTAACACTTGCACTTGAACTTGTCCAGTAATGAGGAATGAAACAAAATGAAATGCAATAAAGTCATTTTGAATGTAGGCAAGCTCCATGGACACTCATATTAGGGGCACGCCCTCCCATATTGCTTTACTATATTTTCATCAGCTCTCACTCTCTAATTGAAAGAATGATCCCTTTTCAGGAAAAGCAAAACTATCTCCCTCTTTTTACAGAAGACTGCAAGACCAGAGCCATCAAAACACACTACAATTCAAGCAGTTAGATTTCATGTCTGTGTGAAGTGAGCAATAGCACTTAAACAACTGTCACATGTAAGCTAGTATGATCGGTCAGCAGTGATCTCAGCAACTATACTCTCAGCAATGTCCATAAGCTGAACAGGTGAGGAAAATAACAAAATCCTGCTGTTATCTTTCTGTCTGTAGATATGTTTTAGGATCACTGCATCAGATGCCTTACTGACTAATAAATTACAACAACATACATACATTAATGGAGTTCAAGGGGAGTCACAATAAATTAATCAAACACTGATGCATAAAAACAGACATTTGCAGAAAAGCTGTTTTGCACAAATTAAACAAAAGTGTTGACAAAGAACCATAAATATAGCTTCACTAAAGTACAACAGTGCCACAGTAAGTATATTTAGTTAAGTGGCATTGAAAATACTGAAATTCATCCTCTCCTACAACTGAATACTGCTTAATTTGGGGGACAGGGGGCAAGTATGTCACTGTACACTTTGGCTGCCCAGCTCTATAGCTCTGTACCTAGCAGAGCTATCCATCTATCCACCACCCATTTTCCCATTTTTGCACATGGGATCGGTGTCTCACTTCAACGGTGACAATTATCTAGAGCCAAGGTTATACTGCCAGGTGGTTGGCCCTACCATGGTAGCTCTTACACACCACACACTCACATGCACACACGTCTATGGCCAATTTAGTGTGTCCAATGCACTTACCACATGTCTTTGGAATGTGGGAGGAAACCAGAGTACCCAGAGGAAACCCACACAAATACAAGGAGGACATGCAGACTCCATGCAGAAGGTACGTCAACCAAGAATCAAAGTTGGGAACCTCTTGCTGTGAGACAACAACAGTATCTGCTGCACAAGTTAATTTTTTCATTGAATTTGGAGGTTTCAGTGATCTAGATGAAATTATGTTTAAAGTGGTTTAGAATGCAAAACATGTGGAGCTTCTAAATAACAAAATGTAAGAATTCAACAAGATCCTGCAGCATCTGAAGGAGATGACTGAAGAATTCATGAACCTGCGTTTGGTGGTAGAAGAAGTTGGGAAAAATAACAAAACATCAGTAGCATATCTTTGACTGCATGCAGTAAATGGATGATTGTGTGGAATGTGCAGTAAAGTGGTATGACAATTATTAAAAAGTTGAATCCATATAGACAAGCTTTACTAGAGCTGCAGCAAGATTGATAACACAGACACACAGAGCAAACATCAGCATCATCAAGCTAAGAGAAAGAATGAAGGGAAGAAGCAGGAGGATATGTACAACAGCATCTATGGATAACAGAATGAACTGAATTGTTAGATAAACAAGTAGCGCACAGGTCTGGCACATCTTCTGAAACTGCTGACAGACCAATACACTTAATTATAAAATACCATAATTATAGGCTTAAGCAATGAATTGTTAAGACTGCAGCACTCAGGACTGGCTTTGTGATGGGAGGCTATAGAATTAAAATAGTAAATGACTGTGCAGCACTGATTTACTTGAAATAAAAAGCTCTGCTTATAACAGCCTGACATTTAAGACAAACAAGAGCAGTATTATTTCTAATATATCCTGAAATGCTCAGAGTTATTTCAGGAAATGTGTTGTGGGCTATGAATGAAGTAGAAGAAAGTCACATATACCAAGATGTGGTAACAGAATAAAAATCACTGATGTTTGAAATAACAAAAAGATTACAGTGTAATTGCCTCAGATGCTTCAAATGGCACAGCAGACGAAATGCATGTTGATCATATGGGCTCTCAGCAGGCAGAAGGGAGAAGGCCAGGCATGATATCACTGGGAAAAATGAGCAATAGAGCAGTAAAAATGATAGCAAATGATACAGATGGTTAACCAGAGCAAGTGTATGAAAATGCATCACATGAGGAGATATGAGTAAAGAGAAGAACATAAATATACTGACAGTTGTGACCCAAAGAGCAGTGCAGAAGTCTTGAGGTATATGAGTTAATTGGGGAGACATTGCCTTTGAAGGATAGGCAACAAAAATGAGAAGACTGGGGGGAGATTGGTAACTTGGAGACTCCAAGAGGGGAGGGGAAATGATGGTATAATGGGGGGCCAAAATGAAAAATCATGAAGAGATTCACCAATGAGAAGGTTATGATAAACCAGCTCAGGACAGAGTTCCCATGGATGTGTGGATGTTATATAGAATCAGTCCCTTAAATAAGATCATAGAAGATGTACAAGTAGTTTGTGATGGACTTGTGTGAAAAGCAAAAGAGGAAGGATCATGAAGGATAGACTTGGGGCTCACAGGAAAGCTGAGAGTTATAACAAATGAAAATCTGGCTTGGGTTGCCAGGGGAAAAGAGCTGGAAGTTTGCATGTGGAAAGAAAGGTAGAGGATAGTACAAATAAGATCATGAATAGGCTGTTAGGTTGTCAGTTGCAGTTCACAGACAAAGGGGACAGATGTTGTAGGAATCTATGGTTGAACTGACTGAAGGCGTTGGAGGGAAGGTTGGTAATTTGGGAAGAAAAGAACATCAGAAAAGTGAGAGGCCTGAGAGACAAACAGTTAAATGAATGGCTGTCTTTTTTATTTCTCATACAGAAATATAATTTACAGGAAGATTTGCTGTTTCTTTCTTGAGATTCTTAGAGCTAGCAACCAGTGGACTCAGAAGATCAACAAAAGAAAAAGGATAAGTGAAAATATCCAAAAGAAAAACAGGAAATTGTAAGGTAGGCTTAGCTGTAGGAAAAAAAACTGAGCCAGGGAAAAATGGAAAGAACTGGAATCATCTATAGGCAGTTTGGTGAATGTGAAATTTTGGTACACTGAAGGGTCAGTGGAGTGACGTGGATGTGATATGGGCAAAAGACTGGTTTTGGAAAAGAATATTAAAATGGTGGAAATATTACAAAAGCTTGGTCCTGTTGGGGATCGGCATAGAAAGATATTGCACAGATGGTACAGAACACTGGTAAGGGTACACTGAAAAGAATGGTATCCATCTACACTGTGTTGGAGATGTAGAAGGAAATGCTGATACATTTGTGGTGCAATATGTAGGGAAGTTGGTCCTTTATGGAAGGGGCAAGAGAAATATGAAGTCAATTACTGGGGAAGAAAACACCAGATCAGTGTGACATGCCTTTTTGGGGTGCATAAGGGGAAGGGATGAACTATAGAAGAAGTATTACATCTTCAACTGCTTGATGGAGAAGTGAGGCAGATGATAGCTAAGGCATGGAAAGGGAAGTGTCTGGAAGTGTATACAGGAGTAGAGAGCTGCAGAAATGGAGAGGCCATATGCAATGAATGGCAAAGAAGTATAAAAGGGATGAGCATTGATAGGCAGATTGATAAGCAAAGAGCCAAAATGAATGATGCAACAGGTGACTATGTAGTTGTTGTGGAGTAATGGGACAGTGGTATGGTACAGGAATTACAAAATATACTCTTTTCTAATAGGGTAACCTTCTGAAACTCAAAAGATGGAGAAGTGGGCTATTTTGAATTCTGCATAAGGAGGTTAATACAGCACAACACATGTAAGGATGGAAATCTGAGTAAGGAATGATATAGATCAAATTATGGGGCGGGAGTTGTGGTAATACATGAGGTGAAGATGAGTAAAAATGTAAGTATTTTACTTTTTTTAACTAAAATAAGATGTATGCATTGGGTATTCATGCTATATGTATTATGCCATATATGTTGTATAATATGGTAGGCAAATGTAGAATGAACATATGTTTATATACTTGAAAATGACATCAGTTGGCACAGACATTTTCACACACTTATATACACAATGTGTGTGTGTGTGTGTGTGTGTGTGTGTATGTGTGTGTGTGTGTGTGTGTGTGTGCATGTGTGAGTGGTGTGTGTGTGTGTGTGTGTGTGTGTGTGTGTGTGTGTGTGTGTGTGTGTGTGTGTGTGTGTGTGTGTGTGTGTCTGTGTGGAAAAATGTTGGTGTTAACTGATATTTTTGTAAAGCTGTATTATGTATGTAACAAAAATAATAAAGCTAAAAAGCAGTACTTAATTGTGAAACATATGATTTTCTCAAATTGTGGAAATAATAGGTTTGAAATAACAATGACAAATAAGCCCTGTGGTGAATGAACTTTGAGTACAGATATATAAATAAGACCAATAGGCTTAATTATAAAATACCATAATTATAGGCTTAAGCAATGAATTGTTAAGAGTGCAGCACTCAGGACAGGCTTTGTGACGGGAGGCTATAGAATTAAAATAGTAAATGATTGTGCAGCACTGATTTACTTGAAATAAAAAGCTCTGCTTAGAGCAGCCTGACATTTAAGACACTATATTCAGTAGCTGCCATAGACTATTGTGATTCAAGCATGCAGTCAGAGTCCTGGTATGTCTAATGGATCATAAGTGTACTTGGAACACAGGTGTTCCTGTGCTCAAAGTGCGTTCTGGAGAAAGATGTCACAAAGGGGTACCAGAAAGCAGTCTGACATATGGCTGTAGTATCATTGGTGCCTATCCACTTAGAGTAGTTAAACAAGCCTTACATGATGTACATATTTAATGCTGCATAATGCTAATAGGCATGCTACATCCTCTGCTATGGACATAGCCATATCACTGGCCTACATTCCTAGCATGCTACTGTTTTAGCTCTCTGTGATGGCAATGCTATAAATGGCATATGTAGTTCTGACTCTGTTGACTATATCTGAGTATGCATTACGTACTGCCAAAAATATTAAATATGATGCTATGAAGATAGGTGAAGGCTGCCAGCCTAGCCAGATAGAATTTTGTAGATAATTATGTCATTTGTAAATATTAATATAAGCCACATGCTTGTTCTCTTAAATGGGAAAAAAATGGTGTTAAATGTGGAACTGCAAAAATGTAATAACAGTGCACTCTGTTGTAACAGAGCTGACAAGTAAATTCTTTGATGTCAAAACTCGGAGCCAATATGTCTGGATGAAGGAATTCTGCCTAGTGTTTTGAGGCCAGAGTGAATGGCTAGAATTTGGATGTATAATTTATTTTATTGCTCTGGTTCCTGACCAGCTGCAAGATCAAAGGGGCTATTAACCTCTGAGAGTCTGTTAGCTTGGGAACCAGAAAGAAATGATGTAATCTGAAATGAATCAGTGGTACTGTGTTATCAATGTAAGGACAGAAAGAATGAGGGCATTAGAGCATTTGTCTTAACAACATCGAACATCACCAGCACTGTCTGTGTCTATATGTAAGTACAATTTTAGAACTGTGTTTTCTCTTAGATATAGCTAGGAAATAGGAAGATTAGACTAGTTTGTTTTTCTGTGTTGTTAGGACTAGTCTACTTATTATTTTAAGCATTTTCCTGTGATCTCTGAACTCTTGACTAGCACTGTGTAGTAAGAAGTATTGTCTTGTGCTTTTTATTTATTATTAAATATTTTTAAACATTTCAACTGTGGCTGTTTTGTGTACAGATAATTTAAGCTCTAAGAGTACATTGCATGTATATAGTGATACTGTACCAAGTCACACCAAATAAGCTTGGCTGTTCAGTCACACCATTTGAATAAAAATATTGCACAGTAATTATTGGACACCCTTTAATAAGGGCCTTTGAGTAGCTGATAAATATTAGCTGAGTGGTGGCAGTGATTTCTACTGTATAGTCTGGATAAAAGGGGCACATCTGGAAAACCTGTGCCAGCCTTCCTCAGGAGTGTCTGTGTGGTTGTAAATAAATCTTATCCCAAAGTGGTGTGTGTGTGTGTGTGTGTGTGTGTGTGTGTGTGTGTGTGTGTGTGTGTGTGTGTGTGTGTGTGTGTGTGTGTCAGCTACTTGGACAGGGACATGAAGCACTGGTTGGACAGAGTGGGTGCTGGAGGTTTTAGCTTGCCCACTAGGCTAAGATCTGGACCCTATAGCTGTGCCAGTGGGGAGTCTTATTGGGGCCCTGGAGAGAAAGGGAGAAACTAGCCCTAGACTGACTGTGATCTTTTTGTGCTCTTAAGGGAAATTATACCTTACTGTGTGTGTATTTATTATCCTTTCCTTATATGGACTCCCCTCACTGGTGTAAGTGGTGAGGATTGAGGTTCCTTGATTTCTGGGTAGTGCACGAGTATCAGATGCCTAAAATAATTACATTCCTTATGTATGCTAATGGTGCTTTTGTCATTACCATAATATGATAATGAGAGAATCAGATGTTGTCTGGGCTGCCATTTAAAGATGCTCACCAGCATCTCAATGTCATGATGGGACATGCTAGTATATATTAGCTGGTTTACCTGCACAGCAGGGGATTCTTTTGGTGGTAGGGATATTTCTGCCATGCAGCAGAGGTATTAGGGGGATTTTTTTAATTTTCTGGTATTAGTATGTTGTCCAGCATTGAGCTAAATGTTAGCATCAGGAGGGGATTACTGTACTTATGTCATCCACATCTGTAGGTCACAATTAGGGGCGGTGGTAGATTTACATAAAATCTGTGATTTATTGAGCTTACTTTCTGCTAAGGAACTGGCTGTTCAAGCAATGATGGATTATAATATTAGCCAATTTTGGTGGCTGCCCAGGCCCACATCTTCAAGAGTGGCCCTATGGTCAGCCAAAAACATTTTTTTTAACAGATTGCT
Source organism: Protopterus annectens (assembly GCF_019279795.1). Taxonomy (NCBI): domain Eukaryota; kingdom Metazoa; phylum Chordata; order Ceratodontiformes; family Protopteridae; genus Protopterus; species Protopterus annectens. Next base: position 1,578,501,475 of record NC_056728.1, on the reverse strand, counting down.
ATGTTACTGTTAACTCATTTTAGTCAGCTTATATTCTGAACACAGCAATAACCAGAGACACTTTTTCATTTTTAGGTAAAAATGCATTAAATGAAAGACACTGTATTTATATAATCACAGGGTAGTGATGATATTCACCTCAAAATTTTTATTTATTTACCTATTTGTTTTTAAGAAAAAAATGCAATCTTGTTCAAAGTGCTGATACTTTCTGTTTGTTCCTTCCCGTGATGCATGGGAAGGTAATGAGCAGAAAGTCTGTGAATATTAAATAATGCAATAGAGCATTAAGACTGTGTGGCTCTTGGCTTGGAAATTCAGTAGCTAGCTGCAACATTATCCATTTTTTTATCCTGGCAGGTAATCAGATATAATGCTGAGATAAATTTCAATTGCAGTCACATCATTAAGTAACAGAGGGTTGAAAACTAGCTTATGATTAAAAAAAACATATTTGTTGTTGAGTGAAGTATTTTTGTATTATTATTATTATTATCATTATTATTATTATTATTAATGTGACGATGTGAGGTATTGACAGCTATGCCAGGAGAAGTAGGGCAGTGGATGTGTAACATATGCCAGCACAGTTAGCTGGAATTTTATAAAGAATTCCATAAACAAACTGTACAACAGAAGGAGGAAACTGATGCAGAATAAGGTGAAGTCCCAAGGCTAGAAAAATTCCCTTATCAGCCTCAACAAAAAGTTGAGATCCCTCATCAAATCCTATAAAGCTAGCTATGAAAACAGAATTGCAGCAGATAGTAAAGACAACTACAAGGCCTTCTATAGTTATGCAAAGAATTCCCACGGCAATACCCAGATTTGTTCTGAGCTACTGCACAATGGTACCTCCTATACCAAGCCAACAGATATTGCCAATATACTGCCCAACAGATTCAGTGCCAACTTTACCACTCTCCACCCAAAGGACCATTCACAATGCCAGTAGATTGCCAGGCACCCAGTATTACTGCTGTACAGGTTAAAACAGCACTGTCCAAGGCCAAGAATACAGCTTCTATGGGACCTGACAATATCCCTGGCTGTGTTTTACATGAACTACAGAGTGAACTGGGATATCACCTGTGTGCCCTGTTCAATCACAGCCTCACCTCAGGCTTTGTCCCTGCTGAATGGTGCACTGCTATAATCATCCCTCTCCACAAAGGAGGAGGGAATACAGACCCTGGGAACTATCACCCCATTAGCCTGATATGCAAAGCTATGTATGGAATGCATCATAATGGACCTAATAATCAAGGATATAGGGAATCTCCAAACTCTGGATCCCACACAGTTGGTTTTGTGAAGGGTAGATCATGCCTGCTCAACTTGGTCAACTTCTTTGAGTCAGTCACCAGAGCTGTGGATGAAAGCAAGGTGGTTCATACAGCCTACCTTGATTTGGCCAAGGCCTTTGATACCATTATCCACTCAGGAATCATAGAAAAACTCACTAAGCTGGGCATCAACCCCTATATCACTAGGTGGGTTGCTAACTGGCTCACAGATAGAACCCACAGTGTGAAAGTAGCTGACTCCAAGTTAGACTGTCAACCAGTCATGAGTGGAGTCCCACAGGGATCAGTCCTGAGTGCTCTCCTGTTAGATATCTACTTCTCTGAAGTCCAGGCAAACACGAAGGGACTCTGGCTGACAAAAGTTCACAGACGATTGCAAGTTGGGAGCTATTATTAACTCCCCAAGTGATGTTGACATCTTGCAGAAAGGCCTCACTGAGACCAACAACTGGTGTCAGAACCATGCCCTTAAGCTCAATACCAAAAAATGTGTCGTCATCCCCTTTGGGAAAAAAAAACAGTTCCCATGAATTACCACATCGATGGTAGTCCACTGAATAGAGAAGGTGTTATAAGAGATCTTGGAACACAGGTTGACAGCAACCTCTCTTTTGACCACCCACATTACCACTGTGGTCAGGAAGTCCTTCTATGTGGCACATCTCATTACTAAGGGTTCTGCATCCAGGAAGAAAGAGATCATTGCCACTGCCTACTCTTCCCTCATTAGGCCAATCATTGAGTAATATGCCCCATTTGGCATGTACCTCACTAGACACCTGCAACAACTGGAGAGGCCACAAAAGTACCTCACAAAGAGGATCCTAGGCCTTAAACAGTTGTCCTATATGGACAGACTCAAAAACCTTCAACTATTCTCTGTCTCATATCGCCTACTTACAGGCAATCTCTGCTTGACTTACAAAGCTATGTCTGATCCAGCTCTGTTAGAAATGCTACATCTAAAGAAATCCCAATCCCTCCACACCACATGCTCCAGAGACATCAACCTTATTACCACAATCAACAGAATGTGCTGGAGGGACAGGTTCATAAGCCAGAGACTGCCCATGCTATGGAATATATTTCCCATACATGTCAAATAGAGCACCTCACTGGCCCTCTTCAAGAGAAATCTTGATGAGTGGATGAGAAATAGAAAATTCACCCCGGGGATCACTCCAGTGGCTCTACTCAACAGAGGCACTGGGAACTAAGGTCTGGTAGCACAATGCCAGGGTAATCCTATGGGCTAGGCTTGTAAAGGCTCAAGGGTCATTAGCCTAGTGCACACCTATGAACCTATGAATTGTATGTCATTTGTATATCAAGCTTATTTGTACAGATATGTGTGTTGAAGATGTATTTGTAAAGTTGGTTGTGTTAAAAATGTATCAACTGTGTTTTCTGCTGGACAGAAAAAGAAGTATACATCTATTATTGTTACTGTTTATATATGTTTTAACAAAGAGTACTGAAAGAGAAGAGGTTAATCTCAAACTTTAAAATATTGTAAGAAATTAAATTACTGGGCCTATGCCATAAAGATGTTATCTCACAGTTTTGAATGAAGCAAGAGGTGCAGTGTCTGTAAGAAGTGTGGTTTATTAGCTCCTGTAGGAAGAGTGGACGTGCTTTATGGTTTTATGACTTCCAGGAACTGCAGCAGATCTTAGCAAGGCTGTGTGTGTGTGTGTGTATATTATTGACACACTGATGCTAAATCCTGGCAGTTTCTAGCAATGGAGGTGGGTTACATGGGAACCAGACGTTAGATGAACAGATGCATGTGATGTCATTATGGAATTCATCACTAAAATAATGTTTAATACTTGATGAGACTGAAGTCTCATGGCAGTCTCTGTTTTGGAAACCTAACATAGAAGGATCACTCACCTACCTCATCTTGCCTTGCTGTTGTAATTAACTTAACTAGAGAATAGTAACTCTACAGATTAGTCAGGAAAATATAGTGATATTAGTTAAGTACTGTTTTCTGTATCTGTGTGAATCTATTCATCTGTGTTATTTTAATATTTTCTGTGGTTGAAACTCTGCTGTTTATTGTAAATAGATATTTAGTATTTTCATGTTCTTTTATTATTGTTTATTAAATATATTTTAACTTTTCATTGTGGCTGATCCTGTAGAGAATATTTTAACCTTTGAGAGTACTCATATTTGTTTGTTGACTCCATGGCCACTCCTGAAAGCCTTACTGCATTGGTGAAACTACCATTAGTATTAATATTAATTTCTCTCAGTATGATTGGGTACCCTTGTAACAGCCTTGGAGTAGCTAGCTTGGGAGTGTCTAGTGACAATAACTGCCTTACCATCTGGGCAGAAGGAGGCATAGCTAGTAAACCTGGGCCAGCCTTTCCCAGAGTTTGTGTGTGTGTGTGTGTGTGTGTGTGTGTGTGTGTGTGTGTGTGTGTGTGTGTGTGTGTGTGTGTGTGTGTGTGTGTGTGTGTTCATATCAAATCTCAAAGACTGTATGTGTCAGCTACATGGAGCAGGGACACATATCACTGGTTTTGCAGAGAGAAAAAAAGTAAAATACTTGAAAATACTTGGAGGACTTGTCTTGGACACTCAGCTGAGGACTTAACTCTGCAGTTGTGCCAGTGGAGAGCCTTACTGCTGACCTGGGGGATGGGCAGAGAGAGAAACCCAGACCCCAGACTGAGTGTGTTCCCTGTGTGCTCCTAAGGGTAATTGTACTTGATGCAGACAGTTGCATCTGAAAATACTTGGTGTACACATTGTTGTTGCAAGTGAACATCCCTATACAGTGCCAGTGATGAGGATTCAGGCTCTTTGATTACTGGCCCAGAAAGGGGACCTCACAATTACTATTACTATTATTATTATTATCATCATTATTATTATGCTATTAGGTAACCAGATATAGCATTGAAATAAGAATTGCAGTCACAAAATAAGGGAGACTGGTTTGGCTGTAGATGAAAGAAACAAGTTGTTTGCTCTGTTTAAGTCTGAATTTATTTGTGTGAAACAAGTTGGAGTGTTTACTGTCTGGCTACTGTGTGTGTATGAAATAAAGCTGAAACTGTTTATGATGGTGCCTGTTGTTTTTGATCTGTGCCTTACAAATCCAGTGGCCTTCTGGTAACTCATTACAGATTCTTGTCACTAAAGGAGGAAGGGTATGGATGAAAGCAAGTTGTCTTCTTGCCATTTTCTCATTTTACAGTCTGTCTTTTCATGAGTATTATGCATTTGTAAGCAATACAGTTGGATATTTATCCTGTTGCACCTGTTAAGATGAAAGAAAATTGGAACTGTCCCTGATTGCACATAATATCCTTGACTTTGGCTCATATTTTGGTATGCTCCTCATAAACTGTACTTTTCTGGTGAATGATTGAGGATTGCAATCCTGAATCATGACAGACATTTGACATTTAATGCTTCATATCCTTTATAAAATGCATGCCCATGCTAAACTGTTTTTCCAGCAACTTTCTAAAATATAGAAACAATACACACACACACACAGACACACACACACACACACACACACACACACACACACACACACACACACACACACACACACATATATATATATATAGTTTTCCCTGATTTTGGGTCCTTGTCCCTCTTTTTGCTTTGCCCTTTATTCTTTCACTAAGATTTTTTAAAAGGTATTATTTTACCATAGTCAGATGAAGTGTATATAACAAAATGGCTATAACTGTTGGATATGGGTAATGGCTGTGGATGAAAGTAACGTAGCCTCCAGGTATTTGCTCAATTAGCCATTTCACTTTGCAGGACTAATGTGCATTGTGGGAAATAAGTTGGAATACTTATGGATACTGTTCAAGTGAAACAAAAATGAAACACATAGCTATCAACTGTCCCTGATTTCAAAGAATGCCCCTGATTTTGGAACATATTTGATGAAATTTATCATTTCTGGTAAATTATTGAAGACTGCAGTAATTATATAATGATATACATTTCAGTTTTAAACTTTATAGCCTTCACAAAATGCATGCTAATACAAAAATGTTAGTCTAGCAGCATTTTATGTATATAAGATAAATTTGTCACTGATTCTGGACCTTTGTCCTTCATTATATTTTGGCTTTGCCTCTGATTCTTGTAATAAGAGGGCCTCCACTGAAAATGGGTTTATTGCCCAGCTGAACTTTGCCAGTTACCAAATGTCAAGAGGTTCAGAGGCATTATTTTTATAACAAACAGATGAGGTGTACACAGCAAAGTGGACATAATTGCTGGGAGGATGGGGAACTGTCAGTGAAAGTAAATTACATTCATATTTGCTCAGTTTAAACAGTCTGGCCTTGCAGGAATAGGGTGCATTTGTGTGAAATAAGCCTGAATACTTGGACTAATGTGTGTTTGTATGAAATAAACTTGAAATATATTGTTATCATAATCACTTAATTATCTTACCACAGTCAAATGAGAGGCTATAATTAATGGGTGTGGGGGCTATCTGTGAATTATTCCAATGGCTGTCATGATCAAGTTAAATAGTCATTAGTGTGACTTTGCATGGCTGGTGTGCACTTGTATAAAGCAAGTTGGAATAATTCATTGAGACTATTTTTTCTTATATCTGGACATTTTAGGTGTACACTACAAAGAGGCTGTAATTGATTGGTACAGATCAGAGAATCATACTTATAACAGTTCAAACTGTCTTAAATCAGGAATGCAAAAACAACAACAAAAAATTAACATTTTTGTTTGCTCAAAAAATTATGTATAGTACTCTTGCACAGTCCTATCCCACTGTGCTACATATTTTATGAATAAGAATGTTCTACACCATAGTGTAATAGCTTTTGCCAGAGAAAATATGACTTATCAATGACAGCACTGCTGTCTGCTTTTGGTGGAATTCGTATACATTTTCAGTGAAATCTTGGTTGCAGTGGAATCCCCAGGACCAAATGAACTGTAAATGTGAAAAAGCATTGAAAGAGTAGGGGGTAACAGTTGGATGCTAAAAGGTATATGTGTGTTCTCCTCAAACTCCCTTGCGAATTATATATATATATATATATATATATATATATATATATATATATATATATATATATATATATATATATTAACTCCAGGATTATAGAACAGTGGGAAAAGGGCAAAATCCTGTTTTCAGTATTTTGAGTTTTCAACATTTGTCTAGTCAGTATTTCAAATGAGTGCATATGTATATAATATGGATGCAGATAACATTTATCTTTGGAGCGAGCTGTGGAACACATATGGACACAACAGAGATGGATTTTATTAATGCTTATAAATGCTTACAAACCACAGGTTTGTTTTGTACAAACAGAACAAAAGAATTACATTCTTCCTGAAGAACACATGGTTTCAAATATTGAGGATATCAGAATCCTAATATAGTGGGTCCAGGAGTTTAAATATTTTTGCATTATTCTTAACAGCCATTTCACTATTATTTGATATATTTCTACATTATTTAAATAACATGCATTTTAAACTTGGCCATACATGTCATATTGCTATGTTTTAAGGGCTATAACTAAAAAATATGCTGGCTGGGTTCACAAAAGCAAAGCAGTAAGCATTATCCCCTTGAACTCGGCATATGTCTATATGCAGGGTTTTCTGATTCAACAAGCCTGGGGATGTAATCTTAGCCATGAAAAGTCAGTGTATCCTAGAAGTTGCAAGTACTATGCCAGTGAGCACATTGTGATGTAGCATGTGGTTCAGAAAATGTGTTACTAATATCTGAATTGTGATCAATGTTAATTAGATAGCTTGGTGAGATGTTTGCATTGCCATAAGTTTCCTTCCATATCAAAATTAGTAACTTAATTACTTATTGGCTCCATACTGCACAGGAAAACTATGACAGCAATATCAGTGTAAGACAAGTGTATGGTACCAAAACATGGACTATCAAGAAAACCTTCCTACTAAGTCAAGAAGAACATAAACTCTGGCAAGTGTAAGGAGCACATGGCCCTGCAAGAACCCTTTGGGTGGTCCATATACTTATTAGGGTATGTGCACACCTGTGCATAGTAGCTAAAGAAACATTCCAAACGTATGCAACTGATATAATAGAAGTTTCCCAAACATTGTCACCAGGAATACTGCATACTTTTCTGGACAACATGCTGCTGTATCTCAAGGGACACACATATGGTGTTGGATCTTCAAAATGTCACTCATGCCTTTTATGTCACTACAAGCCATGATGTTGTCTCTATAGGCTGCACTAATATAATCAGCTGTATGCTGGTTCAGAATAAGTAGGTTGAATTAGCTGCAGGGGGTAATTATCATGAGCTCTCCTGTAAATTAATCTGTAATGAGGATGGAATAGTCATCTGTGTGCAAGATTAACATCTTGAGAATATGTAATGTGCACATATTTGTTACATCAGTCATATGTGTCAGTCACAATGAGAAACAGGCACCACTGCTGAGTGAATATATTGTAAAAGATAAAAAATAATGAAAGGGTCTAAATCTGAGGAATACTAAGCCACCATTATTGAGGCATGCGACTTTAAGTATTTGTTCATTGTAAAATGTAATGCTTAATACTAAACCACTTTTCCTTTCGTTTGTCCCCCCCCCTTCTTTTTTTTTTGTCTTTTGTTTTTCAAGTGATTCTGGATATTCACTGATGGCTCATGTTACCAGTGAGGAGTCTAAGTGATGCTGTAGAAGACAATTTCAATACAGCCCTGTCCCAGACACATGTTGTAATCAAACATGTATTTGAAATGTTGAAGATTAGATTCAGATGCCTGGATATGTGTGGGGGCGTCCATCGGTATGACCTAGCTACTGAGTGCGGGATCTTTACTGCATATTGCATTCTGCATAACATGATTATGCACCTGTCTAGTGGTGAAGTGACCCATGATGTCACTGAAACTCCCAGTTCCAATCCTGCTATGACCAGTAATTACCAGTCAGCAGCAGTAGTAAGGAATCCCATGCAGTAGTTCATGGACTGCATACAGCAGCACAGGTAAAGAGGCAGCATCTAGTCCAGCACTATGGACTGTGACATTCAGGTTAGTGTTTCCTTTCTTGTAGAAAAAACACATAGAGTATAACTGATGCATACAGTGATATGTGTGTTACACTGTGTGGTGCATAGTCTACTATCACCATTCATCAGGCATTCTCTCTCATCTTTACATATATTTTTTTTTTATTTCAGAAAAGATTCATATTATTGGTGGTAAAAGTCATGTCTGAGTGCTCAGTGATAGCTATTCAGTGATGTCATAAAGTATGCTGTAAGGAACAATTATACATTTTGAACTGATTTGCACAAGACTGTCTGCTTAGGTTGTGTACTTCACTATGCCCTTACTGATTCACATGAGGTTGTAAATTGAATAAAATGTGTTATTTCATTATTTAACATGATTTCATACATGGCACTTTAATGGAAAATGTTTCACAGGCTTTTTAGTATTACGGAATTTTTCCTCAATTTTATTATTACATAATCAACATGACTTTTTAGATCTTCCTTAAGTTACTACACAGCAGACTGTTTCATTTTCTCATACACAATATGTTGTGCCCTCAGAGATTCATCATTTGTGCAGTGCTGAAGATGAAGAGGCAACAGTGCTATTTAACATAGCACGATAATCCTGGGCACTTTTTTAACATTTTTCAACTTGTATTCTAAGGTTATTTCTCATCTGTATCATTGGTAAACTGGAAGTCATGATAATGGTATGTCCTCACTGTTGTACAATTGCACTTTGGATATTATGTCATACAGCATTCTTTCCAAATATTTCCTTTGCCTCCAAACAATATCATTATTGAACTGAAACACATGCTGCATTATTATTATTATTATTATTATTATTATTATTACTAAGTCATTCCCCGGGATTCATGAAGCTCGGCGCAAGGCCGGCGTAAGGCCTGCGCCGGCGGTGCATGGAATATCCGGCGCAGTAGCGCCATATACATATTAATGAGAGTGCACCGGAATCACAGACACGTGCGTAGTGTACGTGAGCGAGCCCAGGTAGGATGCGTCTGGAGGCGTGTCTAAGCCGGCAGGAGGTGAGCAACCTAATGTGCTGACAGCCACGGTCCGCCCACAATAGTAATGGCAGCAGCCAGGTCCGTGCAGAATGAAACGCGCGGACAGTACGCAACATAGTCCCGTTCCAAATCAGCGGAGAAGCAAATAGAAGCCACCAAGGCATAAGTGTACCCGTTCAAGGAGCAAAGGATACGCATAAGACCGCCGTCCGCAATGTACTGTCAGTGTTTACACTCAGAGAAGGTGTACAGCCGCATGTCAGCGCCGCTTACCGACATAGGAGCAGCGACTAAGGTCACCACCTGTCCCACTGTGTTTGGGGCAGTCTCTCCATGGACAGTTGTGTCCCGAAAAACGTATTAGAAATGGCTGATGTGCTACGAATGTAGGACACAATGATATCCCGTATGTAATGTAATGGTAGCATGAATTGGTTATTTCTGTAACAGAAATACCGAAATGACACAATAAACAGAATAAGCAAGGAAATTGCCACAATAATAAGCAAATTATTTAGGCAAACAAGTGAATTTCTATGCTATATAGTGACCGTTTGTATGTGTCGGCCTGTAAAGGCAGATGTGAGTCGGAAATATCCCAGATCGGAAAATGGAAAAGGTGGAAACCCCAGCAGCGACATGGGCATGGTCACCAGGGTTACCTGCTGTCCCAAAGTGCCATGGACAGTCCCTGATTGGACAATCGTGTCCCTGCAACAATCGTAAAATGGAAAATGACCTGCGATCCCCTGCGCAAATTCCGCAATATACATGTAAATAGTAGCATAAAACATATACATTACGGTATGGAACACAGACATGGCATAAGAAAATAAATAAGGAACCCAAGCGCTAACAGAATAGGCTCATAGTATGGCAAACAAGTGAAGTTCTGTCTACTGCACTAGCCCTGGGTATGTGTAGTCCTGCAAATATCGAAGTGTCCACATAACATGCCCCACCATGGGCATTGGAAAAGGTGCCAACCATAATGGTCACAAGCAGTAGTGACAGTACATAGCCAGGTAGCTGTGCCGACATAACAACAGTAAGGAAGCAAGATACCCCAAACACAGGCAAACATGTGCATAGCAACATATCCCAGACCCAGCAACATCTTTGTTGCATACAGCGGATGGTGTATGATGAAGTGTAATATCCAGAAGCAGAACACATGCATTCGGATGTACTACACAATAGCCTCATTGTACATGTCAGTCACACCCATGTATACCCCTGCACCCAAACCTGCTAGCATCCGTGTGCAGCTATACAACCACACACAATGTGCATACCTGAACTGTGGTAAGATGTTTGTGTTAGGCAATGCCACGCGGGCAAATCATTACCCACATGTCAGCAACCCACCGCAGGTACAGATATGTAAATGGCTGCATGTGAATGTGTCAGCAGAATGTGTACATCCGGCATGTAGTATGTACCCGTCCAAACCATCTAGGTTTGCATACGACACGGTGCACATAAGTGTACACATGTGGACAAGTCGGTCGGTGGACCACCGCATCGGCGATCATCTCTGCAGTGAAGTCGATCACATATAGCGGAACAGGTGCCTAACACACAGGACATCCTAACAGGGTGCTACAGGCAAAGAAGGGGAAACTGGGACATCACATGTGGAGATGGCGTGGCTGGACGGACAAATACACACGGTCAAGGTAAAGGATGGAACAACATGCATATGGCTGGATGGATGTTGTTCGTAAAATATATAGAAACACATATGAAGTTCCAGTTTACACTCGAAATACTATATAATGTATTGAATTGTACCGTACAATATGGCAGCAGAACTAAGCCTGCATGTAATTGGTGAAGCTAAGCTGTACTGTGATGGAATTCTGAACCTGGCAGTAAGCAGGACAGCAGGCTCATGTCTGTCATCATTAATTATTTGCTGGGTTACAGAACAATAAATGTATGTACATGCATAACAGCACTCCTTCCCCAGAGGAGGATGGCCTTGTGAGCTCAATGGAAGATAGCAGTACAACTCCCTACCAGACAGACAAAGCAACGTATCAAGAAATTAACTGTCCACTGTATCGTAACAGTCTAGGGTCCTTGAAACAGCTACAATCACAAAAGGATACTGTAATGTACAAGGTGCCTTGCAAGCCTGTGTTATTCCCATGAGAAAACAATTTAAAAGCACGAGCCCAGCACCCACGTATGTATAGACTATTGCGGACCATAGTGATGGAAATGCCCTGTGACCGACCACGTCAGTAAGTTGGGCAAATGCTGATTGTAAACACTATATAAAGAAACTGCTTACTGTATAGAGTCAGACAAAACTCCCATACTTGGACTGTACATTATTTAGCCTGCCTGTGTACACTACTAAAACTGTCCGAACCCGAGCCTCCTGTGTTATCGGCTGTCACTTAGAAAAGTCTACTGATAACTACAGTCTGGTTGTAACAACTTATTTCACATCGTGATCCTTGTAATCGAATTCCTTGGTAAGCTACAGGTCAGAGGGCATGCCTGGTGAGACACCTGCGCGGCAGAATATGCATAAATGGTTCTTCTTGAATGAAAAGACCTCCGACTGAATTGTTGTGTGTAAAGAGGCTGTTTACTGTCTGATCTGTGGCTGAAAAGCGGAAAACTGGATCCCAAGAAGAAAAGCGTGCAGCCTTAAACAGGAGGCCCAGGTAAGGAGTGTCTGCCTTTTGTGTCTATTGTAGATCAGGGACCAGACTACATTGTGTTTCTGTTAACAGTAGTGATATCGGTCGAAGACCTACCCACATACTGTTAAATCTGAACATAGGTCAGGGGAACACACAGCAGAGTAAATAGTGAATGTAGACACTACAGTGGATACAGGGAAGGAGACACACGTGTTATGACAGAAGGTGCGTAGCAGTCGTGTAGAGGTTATGGGTGATTATGGAAGCAACAGATCATGTGATCCGCATTGGTCGGTTGGCGTGAAGAATATGCAATCGCAGAGAGCACATAATGTGAGTTACGCAGCAAAATGGGGTAATAAATATGACATTGATGGTATATTAGGCAACATACCGTTACTGAAACATTGTAATCGCTGAAAATCCGATGCATATGTTCCAAGGTAAACACCTGTTCCACCCTGAGAGGGATATGCCCTCTCTGGCCAGCCGTGTCCTGTAAATAAACCGAACACATGTCAAATGTCCTGATATCTCAGGACAAACATTTCCCAGATATATATCAAAATGGTAGCATAAAAGAGTACCCACTGCCCACAAGGACACAGTCCGACAAGCTCTACACTTTACATATGCACAGTGGTGTCCATTGTAGGACCCAAAATTGTGGAAAGAATCGAATAATGTGTTATTTCAACGCGTACCTGAACTCATTGTCGTCACAGGTACACATATGCACCATAGCGTGTTTAATGTTGCTGATAGCTGTCCATGTAATGCAGCACAGATGCACAGAAATACCCAGGGTACCGGGTCCATAGAACTGCATCCACATCACACTTCCGCACACATGACGGATGTGTAATGGGTACTGTCAATTGTTGCGGTCAAGGGATTCTGGGTATGTAGACTCTGTGCTTTCGGTGTTGTTTCGCAGGCAATCCTTCTTCCGCCCTGTGGGAGGGATGTGTCGTAACACCTGCCTTACTCTCCGCTAATAATGCAAACCATACTCCGGAGAATGCTAAATGTAGGTGTGGAATGTGTACAGCCCTATACTAGTGTCCAGTAGGCAATTGTCATGGATGGACACCCGTATGGCCAGGATGGCACCCACAACTGCAAACCGGGTAAATGACATAGCAGCGGTAAGGCATGACACAGGAAATACACATAGGGACCACAGTTGACATTCCACATACAAAGCGGACTGTCGTGCCAACACCGGCGTACACAGCACTCAGTCTGCCAGCAACAGACTGAGGAGCACCCGCTACCGTACAGCGGAACAGATGTGCGACCTGTGGAACACATACTAATGGCACACACACAGCGTCACGTGGGATGTGTAAACTATGGCATTCCCACCTACGAAGACAACATGGTTAAATGAATGCATAGGTAAGCAACATGTTCGGTGGTGTTATATTGGAAATATAGTGACGGATATGTCCCATTGGGATGTCTGAGGTTTATATGAAGCAGTTGGTAACCAGCATCTTTGGATGTATGTCATTTGTTCACAGTACTAACTCAGCTGGTTATGTAGCACCATGTGGAATGGGTAGTCAAACAGACATCCGCGATTGGGGAACATACACCAGCAGTGAAAAGCACTGGGCAGGTGGACACAGTCCAGCAACATCTAACTTGACATATGCACATCGGTGTCCATTGTAGGACCCAAAAATTCTGTTCAGAGAATGCCTGCTAGCTTCCTGCATTACTCATGTGATCTAATTGTCGTCACCACGTCACAGGTACACATAGGCGCATGGCGTGTTCAATGTTGATGATAGCTGTCCATGAACTGCAGCACACATGCACAGAAATACCCAGGGTATCGGGTCCATTCAGCTGCGTCCACATCACACTGCAGCACACATGAAGGATGTGTAATGGGTACTGTCCACTGTTGCAGTCAAGGGAGTCTGGGTATGTAGAATCTGGCCTCGGTGTTGTTTCAGGCAATCCTTTGTCCCGCCCGTGGGAGGGGCGTGTCGTAACACATCGTCACTCTCCGCTAATAATGCACACCATACTCCGGGGAATGCAAAATGCAGGTGTGAAATGTGTACAGCCCTATACCAGTGTATAGTAGGCAATTCACATGGATGGACAAGCGTATGACTAAGATGGCACACATAAATGCAAACCCGGTGGAATTACACTGCCGTAGTAAGGCATTACACAAGTCATACACATAGGGACTACAGTTGACATTCCCCATACAAGAAACACAGACAACCAGCCGATGAAGTCCAAAGCAAAGACGAGGTACTGTAGGGACCGTCAGTGACCAACCAGAGCACACCAAGAATTAAAGGCAGTCACCATAGTCTATTGGAGCCCACTTTGTCTGCTTCATAAGCAGACTTATTCAGACTACATACAATGCAGTCCAACCTACTACATTTACAAGCATTAATTGGTTGGTACATTAGATGTGCTAGGTACTAATTACATGCCTTAAAGGCAGACAAGCGAACAAACCTTACTTGGGTTACACATCCCACACAGTGAGGACATCAGACATTGCTTCGAAAGGTACAGTCTTCATCGGAAAATGGAAATATATGTACATATATGAAACATGAACCAACATAAAATGTTTTCCAAATGTCTGACTGTGTAAGCTACATATATATGTCCTACGGATTGTGCCAATATATTAACAGAACTGCAGACACCTAGTAATATGAATGAACCATAATATATACACATAAACCGTATGAATATGACTACTGTAAAATAGACCAACGAAATGTAAAGATTCACAATGTGCTAATGTAACATTCATTTAGAAGGTTACTTAAATAAATCAATCCAGACATCCATGTGTAAATACTAACAGAAGGCCAGCGAGGTGCTTGCCCTCACATGTACTGGGATGTCGTTCCACAGCATAGTGAGTGTCTGGGTGATGAATCCGTCCCAACAACACGTTCGATTAATGACAGTGTCAAGGTGTACGTCAGCTGCCCTTGTGGTTCTGAGGATCTACCTTATTTACGTGAAGCATAGTCATCAGATCTGGGTTCGACCTAGCCGTGCATGCCAGGCACGGGTCACCTCTGGGCAAGTGGTATGCAACTGTATACAGCTGGAATCCTTTCAGTCGGTCAGTATAACACATATACCTGAGACCCTGCATCCGTTTGTCGAAGAACTGTTGGTGCCTTTCCAGCTGCTGCAGGTGTTGGGTCAGATACATTCTGATCGGGGCACTGTACCCAATCATAGGTCTATTGGTGATGAGTACAAGGGGACAATGACCTCCCTGATCTAGATGTGAATCCCTTCATGATGATGTGGGCAATGTGGAAGGTCTACCCAACTATGTTAGCAACATGTGTGTCTAACGAGCGGTTAACAACAACACGTGTCCCCAGATCACTGGTAACCCCTCCGTGTTCAGTGGACTGCCACCTATATGGTAGCTCGGGGTAACCTTGTTCATCCCGAAGGGTATGCCTATGCATTTCCTGGCATTTAGCTGTAGGACATGTCTCTGGTACCACTTATCCACATCTGTGAGGCACTCCTGAAGGATATCTGTGTCAGATGTGTGTCTGACTTTGGCATCCGGTTTGCAGTCGTATGCAAACATTGTCACCCATAACCCGACTCTGTGTGCGTGTACATTGGAAACGTAGATGCTGGAAATAGTGGACCCAGGACTGAGCCCCATGGGACACCACCTGTGACTGGCTGTGAGTATGACATGGCGCCAGCAACTATGGCCATGTGTGTTCTGTGACCTAGCCCGTTTGCAACCCATATGGCGATGTATGGATTTACATTCAAGATGACGGGTTTATCAAGTATACCCGAGGGGGGTATTGTGTCGACGGCCTCTGCCGGGTTGAGGTAGGCTGTATGGACTGCTTTACCCTCAGCAATGGCCTTGGTGACTGATTCTACAAAGTGAAACACGTGTAAAGGGCATGATCTGACTATGACCAAGCTAAACTGGGTTGTATCCAAAGTATGCGCGTCCCCTATGTCCTCATCTATGTGTCCCATTATGATCCATCTCCATGGCTTTGCAGATAAGGCTTGTCAAACTAATGGTATGGTAATACCCAGGGTCAGTGGAGGCACCATCTATGTGGAGTGTGACTACAGTCACCCTGTGCTACTACTCAGGTACGTATCCTGAGGTGAGGCTAGGATTACACAGCTGTCCGAAGTGTGGGTTAAATTCCCCATAGAGTTCCTGGAGTGCACAGCTGGGACACCATGTGGACCCATGGATGTTGTGTTGACTGCCTTGGGGCTGGATGTGGGTAATGCTGGACATACCAGCGGCAGACGTGCCACGTTCGAGTCCGATGCCCAAGGGACCACACACATAGCCGGCCTTAGGCATAGGCCAAGTAGGTAGCCGTCTAGGGTGTTGCTCTACTCGGGGCACCTTTCCAGACTCTATTTGGTGTAGGTAGACCAGGAGGGGGGTAGCGGGTGGTGTTTCGGTGGCAACCTCTGCCTAGGTCACCACTTACCCTAAGGCCACTCTTCCCGTAGGTAATGCAGCAGTACCCACACCCAGGCAGCGGGTCATCGCTAGGGTCATTGCTAGTATGGCACATCATCTACGTAGAAGGAAACCATATATCCCCAGACATAATGGCACAGCATAATGCCTGTTCGCCGCCAAAGGCAGACATCGTCACCAGCGTCGGTGCGGGCGTACTGCGCGAGATGTCCGTTAACAATGCCGACAATGTGTCGCTTTGTGAAACAAACTCCACAGAGACATTCAATAATAGACAACGACGGACAACCCGATGTCCTCGTGTCTGAGCTGTTCAACCTGTTACGCCATGTTAAATGTGTGTAGCACAGCGAACCGGGCCAAACAAAGCAGCGGACATGTCTGTGGCTCAGTGAAAGTCGTCACGCAATGTTAAACCCTTGTAATATTGCGACACAGGCCATACATACGGAGGGTTAGTAATGGCAGTAGGTTAGTTCGATCAGACCGTGTGCAATTAGTATAGCGAGATCTACAACGGATACACCGCCAATCGCTACGGTTAAGACTAATTGGGGGCGTGACATGGTACCATGGACACGGACAAAAGCGTGCCCATGTGACTCATCTAACATTCGTACAGGGTCAGGGCGGTCCCGTACAGTGGGCGCCAAGACCAAACCCAAAGCACCACAGCAACACCCTGACAATCGAAGGCCTGTATGCATATGGGATATAAGCAGCTGTCATCTGAACAGCCCTGTGGTGACGACATATGCATCCTGGGCCATGGCGAGGGGAATTAGGAATGTTCAACATGCAGTACCGCACCTTTCCCAGCAGGAGAATGGATGCCTGTGGCGTGCGTGCGTGGGGGGGTGATTAGTAAATGTACATAGGTACCGCGGGTATGCATATTAATGACAACGAACAGCTAACGTGCACTGGTCACAGTAAGACTCAAGCGTGACTGCAGTCACGTTGGAATTATGACTATAGAACATATAGATGTGCACGTGTATGTAAAGCGTCCATGCTGCAAAGACTGTTACATATATAAAGCTGTAAGTGCTTTCTGCACCGTCCGTCAACGGATCAGACATATGTTACCGGAATAGTCACAAGTAGCATAAAACACGTAACCACACAGACACTGTAAACATATATAAGCGGACTACGGATATGCATGTGCGCGTCGCGTAACCCACAATCCGGACATGCGGTGTGCGTGTGCGTGTGATCCAGTGGAACCAGGGAAGGTTACGGATGTCTCCTCCACACGTTTACATTCATAATTGTCAAATATATGCTTAAATAGTACCTATTGATTCCATGCTTTGTTATCGTAATGCTACTATTATACACATCGATATACAATAACCTGATCAACACACTACATTCTAAGGTGCACTCTCACCAATTATCAACTATGTGTCCGGATACTGATTGTATTTACCAATATTGTAGATATATTAACACATTGTTGCCGTATTATTGTTTCCATGAAGTAAGGCATGCAACACTGATATGTATATGTCACGTTATAATCAAGACTTGGAGCACTGTCCACCTAACTATGAGCAGGTTTATTGATTATTTCGCTTTAAACCGACTCTGAAGGAAGTGAATTAGGGGCGGCTATGTCATGACATCCGTACTCGGCGGTGCCCCATGTTAGTAGTTGAGAGAGCTCAGTATCCTTTCACTGTGGAGTCTATCGTATTTGACAGTGTCTGTTTCTGCCGATATATGTTCCATAATGTCGTTTATGAAGATGGGCAGGGCCAAGGTTTGCTGTATTTACGCATACTGGCGCGTGGATATAGATAGGCCATGTCATACAAGCGATGGGTAGTCAAGCAGACATCCACGACTGGGGAACATACAGCGGCAGTCAATACCACTGGCCAGATGGGGACAGTCAAACACGTTCTACACTTTACAAATGCACATCGGTGTCCATTGTAGGACTCCAAAATTCTGACTGTTTTGCCAGTATCGCCAGAACAGCCAATCCGGTACAAACCGTGACTACGGCACAGCTGAACATATGCACCACCAGCGTGTTTAAGGTTGATGATACCTGCCCATGACATGCAGGACATATGAACAGAGGTCCCCAGACTGCCGTGTCCATACATGTCGTCCATATCCCAGTTCCGCACATGAAGGATGTGTCATGCGTGCCGTGGGGGTTGCAGCCCTGGTATCCTGGGTATGCAAAATGGGTCTCGGTGTTGTTTGGCTGATAATCCGTTGTCCGCCCGTGGGAGGGCTGCGGTACAGGGCGTGCCTTAGTCCCCAGTAAGGATGCAAAGCACCCATAGGGTAATGCTAAAGGCATGTGTGAAATGTGTTCAGCCCTACATCAGTGTCCAGTAGGCATTTCCCAAGGATGGACAAGCGTCACGGACAAGATGGCACCCATAATAGCAAGCCTGGTGGAATCACACAGCCGTAGTAGGGCATGACACAGGACATAAAGATGGAAACAGCAGTACATACACCCGTAGACATCCATCCTGCCATGCGAATCCCAGCGTACACAGCAGCGAAGGTGCTATCCAGTATGTGGGGATCACCCGCCTCCACTCTGCGGAACATACCTGCGACCTGTGGAACACATATTAATGGCACACCAACAACGTCAACTAGGAAGGTCATACTATCGCTAAAATATGGAGTTCACACACATAACCGACATACTGTCATGAATACATAGGTTCTACATGTACCGGCTGTGTTATACTGACAATTCAGTGGCGGATAGTTCACAATGGTACCTGTGAGGATTATGTAAAGCTGTTGCCAACCTGCAGGACTACAGTAACACCCTATGGGTAAATTGTGGAAGGACACGGGTTACGTAGCACTACATAATATGGGTAGGCGGACAGACATCCGGGAATGGGGAACATCGCGGCAGTCAAACCCACTGGGCGAATGGACACAGTCCAACATGTCCTAAACTTTACATATGCACATCGGTGTCCATTGCAGGACCCAAATATTACTCCTTAAGTGAGTGTGAGCAACATAGTGTGAACCGGAAGAGGTGACAGCCGTGACTACGGCACAGGTAGATATATGCACCACAGGTGTCTTCAAGGGTGATGACAGCCGTCCATGAAATGCAGGACATATGAATAGGACTCCCCAGGCTGCTGCATCCATACACGTCGTCCACATCCCATTTCCGCACACATGAAGGGTGTGCAAGGGGTACTGTCGGCGGTTTCAGACATGGGATCGTGGGTATGCATATATGGGTGTCGGTGTGGATTGGCAGATGATTCATCGTCCGCCCGTGTGCGGGGCGTGGCCATGGCATATCGTTACTCCGCAATACTAATACCGATCATCCACGGAAATGGAGAATGCAGCTGTGAAATGTTGACAGCCCGATACTAGTGTCCAGTAGGCAGTTCCATGGATGGACAAGCGTCACGGCCAAGATGGCACCCATAGCTGCAAACCTGGGGAATCCACAGCTGTTGCAAGGCATAACCCAGGAATACAGATCACGGTGTACAGTACACACTCCCCATTCAAAGAAAGACCGCTGGGCAGATACGGCGTACACAACACTCCATGTGCCAGCACATCTATGGGGATCACGGCTTCCATACAGTGGAACAGATGGGTCACCTGTGTAAAGATACCAATGGCACAATCTCCACGTCTGCTGGGAATGACATAGGATGGTCAAACTATGGCGTTGACACCAAAGAAAGACATCCTTCGGTGAATTAATAGGATTGATGTCAATACACCATGGCAAACACCCAATGAACAGGGAAGACTTGCTGGCACCCTATGGCCACAAACAATGTCACACATAGGTAGATGGAACAGTCAACATAAACATTTCGTCCACGACAGGTGCATATGGTATCCAAAGGTACTTCATAGACATGTATGCGCTATCAGCCGTTGGCGCCGTGAGACTTACACATAACATGGAAGTATCCAGGCTTTAAATGTCCACCCTTACACTTCCATTTGTCACTTTCTATGCGAGCAATGGGGATGTAGCCACAGCATAGAAAGCAGAGGCGTACTGCTAACGAAACACACACATGTCAACATCACAGAAAGCATACTATGAACACCGTATTACATGATATTGTACTATGCAACACAAACAAACCGGAAACCTGCAGCAAGAATAGTCCCGTGGTTCGACACAACACAAGTCTTAGTAACATTTGAACAGTTCATTAAAACATGCAGCGTTTTCGTTGTTTCCTAGCGTGTGCAGGAAATATGCTATGTCTAAGAATGTTCACAAACAACAATGTGAGTCTTAACATGATTTTAAATATCACACTGTTGATTGTGAACACTGTAACAATTGCTTATTCAGATGTATGGTGAAAGCAGCGGAAACACACACACACACGGAAGGGGCGGAGATGAACCTCGCCTATTTACATGAACTCAGTACAGTATGAATCATTTACACAAGCGCTACCGAGTTAACTGGCGTGGCGCTGTCAGAGGCATACATGTAGGCTGCTGGCGTCACCCGCAAGACAATATTTGGAAATAGCCAAGGCATGTGTTGCGGCGTCTAAAAGCATAATCAGTCGCAGGGGCAGCTGGAAACACACACACACACACACACGGAAGGGACGGGGGACGAACCTCGACTATCTACATGAACACACTACTGTATGAAGCATTTACAGAGCAGCTACCGAGTTTGCTAAACAGCGCTGTCACAGGCATACTTGTAGGCTGCTGACATCACCATAAGACAATAGTTGGCAATAGCCAAGGCATGTGTTGCGGGCGTCTAAAAGCATAATCAGTCGCAGAGACAGCTGGAAACACACACACACACGGAAGGGACGGGGGCGAACCTCGACTATCTACATGAACACACTACTGTATGAAGCATTTACAGAGCGCTACCGAGTTTGCTAAACAGGCGCTGTCACAGGCATACTTGTAGGCTGCTGACATCACCGCAAGACAATAGTTGGCAATAGCCAAGGCATGTGTTGCGGGCGTCTAAAAGCATAATCAGTCGCAGAGGCAGCTGGAAACACACACACACACACACACACACGGAAGGGCGGGGCGAACCTCGACTATCTACATGAACACACTACTGTATGAAGCATTTACAGAGCAGCTACCGAGTTTGCTAAACAGGCGCTGTCACAGGCATACTTGTAGGCTGCTGACATCACCCGCAAGACAATAGTTGGCAATAGCCAAGGCATGTGTTGCGGGCGTCTAAAAGCATAATCAGTCGCAGAGGCAGCTGGAAACACACACACACACACACACGGAAGGGACGGGGGCGAACCTCGACTATCTACATGAACACACTACTGTATGAAGCATTTACAGAGCGCTACGAGTTTGCTAAACAGGCGCTGTCACAGGCATACTTGTAGGCTGCTGGCGTCACCCGCAAGACAATAGTTGGCAATAGCCAAGGCATGTGTTGCGGGCGTCTAAAAGCATAATCAGTCGCAGAGGCAGCTGGAAACACACACACACACACGGAAGGGACGGGGCGAACCTCGACTATCTACATGAACACACTACTGTATGAAGCATTTACAGAGCAGCTACGAGTTTGCTAAACAGGCGCTGTCACAGGCATACTTGTAGGCTGCTGACATCACCCGCAAGACAATAGTTGGCAATAGCCAAGGCATGTGTTGCGGGCGTCTAAAAGCATAATCAGTCGCAGAGGCAGCAGGAAACACTCCCACACACGGAAGGGGCGGGGGACGACCCTACGACTATCTACATGAACACACTACTGTATGAAGCATTTACAGAGCAGCTACCGAGTTTGCTAAACAGCGCTGTCACAGGCATACTTGTAGGCTGCTGGCGTCACCCGCAAGACAATAGTTGGCAATAGCCAAGGCATGTGTTGCGGGCGTCTAAAAGCATAATCAGTCGCAGAGGCAGCTGGAAACACACACACACACACACGGAAGGGCGGGGCGAACCTCGACTATCTACATGAACACACTACTGTATGAAGCATTTACAGAGCAGCTACCGAGTTTGCTAAACAGGCGCTGTCACAGGCATACTTGTAGGCTGCTGGCGTCAGCCGCAAGACAATAGTTGGCAATAGCCAAGGCATGTGTTGCGGGCGTCTAAAAGCATAATCAGTCGCAGAGGCGGCTGGAAACACACACACACACACACACACACGGAAGGGACGGGGCGAACCTCGACTATCTACATGAACACACTACTGTATGAAGCATTTACAGAGCGCTACGAGTTTGCTAAACAGGCGCTGTCACAGGCATACTTGTAGGCTGCTGGCGTCACCCATAAGACAATAGTTGGCAATAGCCAAGGCATGTGTTGCGGGCGTCTAAAAGCATAATCAGTCGCAGAGGCAGCTGGAAACACACACACACACACACACGGAAGGGGCGGGGGCGAACCTCGACTATCTACATGAACACACTACTGTATGAAGCATTTACAGAGCAGCTACCGAGTTTGCTAAACAGGCGCTGTCACAGGCATACTTGTAGGCTGCTGGCGTCACGCAAGACAATAGTTGGCAATAGCCAAGGCATGTGTTGCGGGCGTCTAAAAGCATAATCAGTCGCAGAGGCGGCTGGAAACACACACACACACACACACACACGGAAGGGGCGGGGAGCGAACCTCGACTATCTACATGAACACACAACTGTATGAAGCATTTACAGAGCGCTACCGAGTTTGCTGAACAGGCGCTGTCACAGGCATACTTGTAGGCTGCTGGCGTCACCGCAGGACAATAGTTGGCAATAGCCAAGGCATGTGTTGCGGGCGTCTAAAAGCATAATCAGTCGCAGAGGCAGCTGGAAACACACACACACACAGACACACACACACACACACACACACACACACACACACGGAAGGGCCGGGGGCGAACCTCGCCTATCTACATGAACACACTACAGTATGAAGCATTTACAGAGCGCTACCGAGTTTACTGAGCAGGCGCTGTCAGGAGGCATACCCCTCGTGAGTGGTATCATTTGCAAAGGCAATGCCCGCTCGGGTGTTCGGACAGAGTCGCGATCACGCGGTCTGTTACCATCCCAAGGTCGCCGTACACTAACACGTTAGTGCTGCAGTCGAGAATAACAAGTAACTACTGATCAGTACATCACTGCATACTGGGCATGCTCAGACACTTAGACTCGGCACAGGGCAGACATGCATACACATGTTGCGTCGGCATGGGTGGCGTAATGTGGACCGTCGTGTGTGTCCAGCCACACAACAGAAACCTGGCCATGCCACAGGCGTGGCGTTGCGTGGGGATAGAGGCATGCACCGGGTATTACTGCAGGCGGCTGCGGTGTGCACTGTGCTGTGTGTCTATCTACACAGCTGCCTACTGGGCATGCTCAGACACTTAGAGTCGGCACAGATCAGACATGCATACACATGGTGCGGCGGCATGGGTGGCGGAATCGCGGACCATCCTGTGTGTCCGGCCACACAACAGTAACCGGTCATGCCACAGGCGTTGTTGTTGCTGCGGGGAATATGTAGGTGCAATTAACCATGTGTAGGACTGGCCTACAGTTTGTTGCATGCTACAGACAACCCTCACAAACACAGGATACCTTCACAGATGTCCTGAGGACACTGGTGAGTGGGCATGCTCTCACAACAGCACCGTTTGGGTGACATGAACCACCCATACATAGCCTGGGAACATTACCCATGGCACAACACAGTCCGCCAGCAGTCCCAGGTGTTCACACACCTGGCCACTGTTAAACAGCCATGCACCATACATACCAGGGGGGGGGGATGTCTGACAGTTCTGCCCATCACGCATGGTGAGGATATGCGCCACACAGGATGTACAGCCCTCAAAGGTGATGCAAGACCGTATAGTGGATCCACTGGTCATCCACTCACTGTAACCAACACCAGCATGGGAGACCTCAGTGATGACCTCTCCACAGAAAACCACACACATCATATGACGGTGTGGTACCCTACATGTCCTCCATGCCAATGTTGAACAGAGGCCAGACCAAGCGCCTAACGAATGCCTTCCCGACCGCCCACATGCATGTCTGCAACAGGCAAACATGATGACATCAGGACCTTGTCCACCACAGGTAGGCACATGGTGTGGTGGACGCAGCCACTGACTACCTGTACATCAACAGTTGGAGCTACTACATGGCAGGGCAATGACAGTACCAGGAAACCATCACCCATTCATACCGGCGTCACCATACGGCCCCACATACCAACATCCAGGTCGCTCGTGGGAGTGGTACTGCAGAGGGCACATGAGACAACCACAGGGCCTTCCCTAACTGTGGTAAGGACATGGTTGGGGGCACACAGACTTGCCTGGAAATGGTCCAGAATGGTACAACAGTCACTGCACCCACAGACATTGTCTGCATACCACAGGACATGTTCCATGCATACATCGCCCCGCCCAACAGGGAACCTACCCAGCCGACCAGAGTGTATCCTCCCAAACATGTCATATGGCCTGGGTGATCCCATATCTCTATGGCGTTTGACACGTCAGCAATGGGCACCGATGGTTTCCCTGGCTGTGTGCTACCCATCCTCTTTGAGGCCCTCGGCCCACACATGCGGCCACTGTGTCATGTTAGCCTTACTATGGGCTATGTCCCCAATGGATGCCATATGGCATCTGTGGTCCCACTATGCCAGGGTAGTGCTCCTATGGACTGTCAACAGCCACACCCTATCGCTTGACAAGTGTTGTCTGCAAAGCTGTGTGGAGGTCCATACAGGTGGTCATGGTTACAGATAGCGGTGTACAGCCAATGCGGAACATACCCACAACTACATAGTCAAGGCGGATCCTGCCTCCCGAACCTGCTCGTCCAGTCTGGAGTGTTCACCAAGGCCATTGATGGGGATATGTGGGTTTGCACACAGTACCATGACCTGGTGGGGCGTTCAGAGCACACTACACATGGGACCCATGTAAAGGCTCGCCAGCATACATGTGGGGACATATGTCACCCGATGCTTCTCACACAGGTTGGAGGTCACACCACACAGGGTTGGTGCTGAAGGTGCCTTGTCACACTCATATCTGGACCCAGTGGAGGCCCACAGGGCTCACTCCTGTGCCCCCTGCCATATGGCATCCGACCTTCCAATGTGCATGCAATCATAGGGGATTGTAGCAGACAAGGTCTGCAGATGACTACGCACCGGCCGACATACCCAGCACCCCTTGTTACACGAACACCCACCTAGGCCGACATAGCCATGAATGACTGGTGCCAGAGCAATAGCCTGATACTAAATGCCAGAGAAGGTGCAGCCCTACCCAGTGTGAAGAACATGTTAGTCCCAATGTCACATGTAGGTGATGCGCCATTAAAGATGGTGGACATGTTCAGGGAAATGGCTACCACACCTGTTGGCAACCTCTGACAACACACACAATGGCAATGTGGGTGTGAAGACATTCCATTGTGGCCTGGTGGTCTGGATGGAATGGCAACCACATCAGGGGTGTTCACTGTACCCCTGTACACATCACACACCAGTGCAATGACTGCGTACAATGGCACATGTGGCCTGTAGCTAACCTGGCGCCTGCAGCACTTGGAAGGACCATAAGCGTTCCACAAGGCGGGGATGGCGGTGCTGGGACATGTGTCACAAGGTGCGGCCAAGGGGACACCGGCTGTGGATCTTCACAGCACAGCTGCTCCGTGGTGATCTGTGCCTGACATACTGCGGCCATGTCTGACCTGGGTGACATGGGCACATTCCACCTCCCAGGCCCCATGCGAACACGGGCACAGAAGCGACTGTCAGACACCTCAACCCAAAGATGAGTGGGGCGTGCTGGGGAACAGGGTAACGGCCAGACACACACTACAACACGGGGAGGAGTGCCAGGCCATGTGAAGGAAAGGCCCTGACTGCCTTTGTCCAGGACTGCTAATGGCGTGTGGATGTGTGACTATAGTTATCGCCAGTCAACCTCTGTGTGTCACTGCTAGACCAGGGACTGGGGACTGATGGATATGGCATCCCCATCCTGGGGGTGTTAGATGCCACACACAGTCATGCTAGGTCCACACATGTCGTAGGGCACATATCCTGTCACGTTCATGTGTGCCTATGTACCTATGTAGGGGTCCATGCGGATGTGGGTAACTGTGCTATGCTGATTTTGCCAGACATGCCTGTGGGTACCCACGACTACCGTGGGGAACTAATTACAGTGCTCCCAGTAGGCACGTGCAAGTACACCATCAGTATCATACGGGTTAACTGCACCGACATGGTGCTACACATGTAACCACCACACATACTGTGTACACATATCAATGAATGCTGCACCTGTCCTGCATGGTATGTCTGCTGCATGATGTCCGTGCACAACACACATCACATACACACCTGTCACCAGCCATACACACACACCACAACATACACAGCACGTACTATGCGGACACAGGTATCACATACACCTCTCACTATCGTGTCCACCCTGTGCATCATAATATGTCAGCTTAACCGTGCATTGATGGTGTGGCTCACAGTTATCGGCAGAGACTTAATCATATGCACAGGGTGATATGTGTGCCACAGGCATGGGCTGTACCAATGGATGACATCATGTGTGTGTGTAAGGGCCAGTGCATTGAGTGGGCATGACTATGTAGATTGCATGTGGGTGTGGTGGAGCCCTACAGTTGTGTCTGCTGTGTGTGGGTGTGTGTGTACACAGTTCAGTCATCTGTGATGCCTACACGGGTATGCTTGGCAGCCCCTGACTGTACAGTGCAGGTGTTACGGCTCACTGTGTCTGCCGGGCGAAGTGACCAGCGCCTGCCTGGGGTCGCATGGGCATGACCAGGTGGAGTTACAGACTGTCCACTGGCTGATGTCACATGACCGCTGGAAACGTGCCCACGGGGCCGTCAGGGCCACGTCCACGTGGCCTGCTCTGTCCTGGTGTGGATGGTGTGGTAGCAGCTGCAGTGCTACTGCTACCATCACTGTCTGTGTGGGCATGGGAGGTGGCACGCTGCGCTGACCTGCAGCAGGTGGTGTTGCTGGCACGCCCACGTGCCCTATGCCTCACCCCTACCTGGTGTTCCTGCACGGACTGCGCGCGCTCAAGGATGGCCAAGCCTCGGTCGATGAGACCAGCCATATCACCAATCTCCTATCCAGAACATCGGCAAGATGCTGTTGTGCATTCGCCAATGCCTGGATGCTGTCATTTAAGTGCGGATTGCGGACCTCTGCAGCCTCTGCCCCTCCTGGTTCTGCCGTTCGGCGCGTGCCTGCGCCGCCATTACAGTCTGGAACATCGTCTGGTTATACCAGCTGCTGCACCTGGGCGGCAGGTGTATGTCTGGCGGTGCTCCCCTACGGGCAGCACCTGCCACATGCCTGCGTGGCACTGCACCAGTCCTTACACTGGCAACATCGTGTACCCACACCTTCTGCAGCCACCACACATTCCTGCTCGGGGACAACAGGCGCTGACTGACCGTCATCTATGGGCAGCGGTGTTGGGGTATGTGTCGGCATCTGAACCGTGTGCAGGGATGAAAGGGGCGTATGTGTGATGTTCTCCAGTGGCACAGACTCTGCCTGTGACGACCCTGCCTGTGCCTCATGCACATGCTCATCACCACTAGTATCTGTGGGGACACTAGCATCAGATTGACCGCGGGAGGGAGCACCTACAGCACCTGTCAATACAAAGACATACCATCGGTTACAATACAGACACACACACACACACACACACACACACACACACACACACACACACACACACACACACACACACACACACACACACACACACACACACACACACACACACACACACACACACACAGCATGCATGTGATTATGCAGGTGGCATGCAGCATTCACACAACACAGACCAGTGAATGCAGACCAGACATTCATAGTGGCAGTATGTACACTGCCCTGGTGGGGACAGTACAACAGGCAGGTGTCATTTAGTAGGCATGCAGTACACACATTCATGGTAGTTTGCATGCATCAGCGTGATACACCGTGTGGCGGCGGGCAAGTTGGGAGTACACATGGCTGCCAACACTATGTGATGTACACGCAAACATGTGCGGTATCATGTGGGCGATGTGAAGATGGTGTCCCGCATGCACCACATCATGATGGCTGTCATGGTGCAGTGTTATGTGTACAGTGTACAGATACAATGTATGTGTAACAGTGATGTCTGTGTAGATGCGTTGCTGTGAGCTGTGTGCATAGCTGTGCGGTGTGTGGTGCGGGCTCTGTGCCACTGCACAGTAGCAGGACACAGCTATGTGTCTGTGCGATGCGTGACCTGGGCGCATTACATTGCCATGTCTGTAAGCCAGTTCAGCTGCTCAGCAGCACATATATGGTGGACATTGGAGGCACCTGTAGTAGCTGTGGAGAGGAATTTCATGTCACTGGTGTACTACATCAGATGTCCAGGGGTCCACTACATTGATGAACCCACTATGTGTGTACAGGGTGCAATGGTGAGTACCCACTGTGGATGTGCTGTGTGGCAACATGCCTGTAGGTATCAACCATGGCCTTGTCTGTCTGACTCATTGACAATTGTGTGTGGTAGACATTGTGCACACGGCCCTGTGGTGGCCCATGTGACATACACCCATACTAGTGTGACGTGTCACATTCTCTCCGGATATGCTGACAGTGTGTATGTCTGCTATGTTGTGCATAGGGCATATCATGGTGTGACAATGCTGCAGCCAGACATCCCGTGCATGGGACATGGCATGCGCCATGTCTAGCGTGTGCACCGATGCAGGGGCATGGGTCACATTGGTAACACCTGTGCTCTGGCCAGATCACAGCTCACTCTGTGGTACTGTGTCCATACTGCACTGGCATACCAATGCATACTACACATGCAGCCATTGTGTAACACCTACACCATTGTATGCATAGCTGAATGCACGTAACACACCAATTGGTTGTGTGGTGTCATACCACTCTGATAGCAGTGTATCTACTGTACATGGGTGGTGTGTATGTCGGGTGGTGCGAGCTGTATACCGTGTGAGGGGCACACACAGGTGAGCATGTCATGCCTAGACACATGGGGAATATCAATACAGCAGAACATGCGTTTGACTGGCAACAGACTTACCTGCAACAGACCCTTGTCCTTGCGACCGCCAGGCGTACCTGTAAAGGCATTACACAAAGGTATACACATTAGCCATTACTATCTCCACGGTCAGCACTGTGCATGACACATCATGCATGTGTGTGGTTGCATGTGCTATGCACATGTCTGCTAACACAACATAGCATACAATGGTTTGCATCTTGTGTGGCCATATACCTGGCATGTATTGCTATATCATGTGTTGTACTATGACACCCACACCCGTCGCCTATCATACAAACATGCAACACTGACTTACCATGCAGCTCCAGGCTCATTGCTCGGCAGACACCCACCTCCACGATGGGCCTTAAGTGGTTCTGCGTGTTGTTCGTGGGTGTCCCCAGACTGGCCAGGAGCTCCTCCGTAGCTGTGAGTGGGGGCTGTGTTGGTGGCCCACCACCTGTCCCACGTTGTTGCCTGGCGATTGCAGCGGCACGCTGTCTTGCATGCGGATCAGGTCTGTGCAGTGCCTGCGGTTGTTGGTAGCTGCGGTTGGTTCCGCCCGCTGTTCACCCTCCTGCACAACTCCTCCCACATCTCCTGCCGTTCTTGTGCCTGCTGTGGCACATGGCTAAACAGGGCGTAGTTACTCTGGAGGTATGGTATGATGACCTCCTCCTCCTGTCGGCTAAATGGTGGAAGCCGGGGCGTGGCATTATCTGGAAGACATAATGATGGTGGCAGGTCACATTCACACTGCTGTGCTGGCATACTGTTGGAAATACATTGCTATGACATATGCGACATCTGCACAGTGATCTGTGAAGGGCATCGTGGCGGTGACACAGCCGATGTTGTGGCTTCACACCATTGAGCACTGGGTGTCACATCATATCTGTGTGCCACCCCATCACACTGTGCACGCACCATGTAGATGTTAGCCTGCCATGGACATGTGTACCTGGCTGCACCTATGTCCATATCAGTTGGCATATGTCCCCATGTGGCGTCTGTGCTACTGTTCACCTGCGCTGTGTATATGTCAGTACACATCACGTCTGTGTCCATTGTGAGCGTCAGCAGCGGCACTGTACACATACACATGGACACCTGCACATGCATGTGTTGTGCCATGTACTTCCACACAGCACTGTACGGTGCTGGACAACTTGCCCAGCTCACCTGTGTTACGTATGTGATAGACATGGAGCAATGTGTAACCATGACACATTAGCAGGAAAGGCCATGCATAGCATGTACTCGCACACATTGTGCAGAGCATCACACAGCACCTGTAACATGACAGGGTGCATCGCCACCACATTACTACTGTGTATGGTTGATAGTGAGAGTGCCTTTTGTCCATTGCACCATGTGGGACTGTGATAGCTCATGCAGCCTTGCTGGTCATCTCTGCATGATATGGCAGGGTATGCCACATACATGGCAATGGGTGTGACCCACCCAGGGGCGGACGGTATTGGCAGGGTGGCTGTCCATTGCTTTTGTCATAGCTGTGTGAATATGGACATTCAACATGTTTATCACCATGGTGTGGACACTGTCCTCCAGCGAGGTATGCTGTCGCTGCTTGTTGAGGGTGTGTGTGGTGCATGCAGGTATCACACATCCATGCATACACTGTAGCCCTGGCAGGTGCTATGTGCTGGGATGTTGATCGACACAGTGCTGTATGTGTACACACCGCTATCCCATGCACATGGATATCTGCCTGAACTGATGTGGGTAACACATATGTGTACATACATTGCCGCTGCCACCCACATGTCTGCTGCTGCACTACACCGCCATCCCTCCCTGTGTGAATGTGGTGTTGGCCTCAGCAGAGGTATCCATGTATGGGGACATGGATGTTCACATAGCATGCCCACTGATGGTATCGTCGATCTGACCATACACATATGATGCACCCTCACACATACAACCCATTCATATTGTTGTTCACAATGGTGACACGGCTATATTGCTATGCGGAGCCATTCACAGACATACATACACAGAGGCATGCCGCCCATCTGTGTCATTGGCGGACTATTGGAGTGGTTTGGCACCTAACGTGTTTGACTGCAGGTGGCGCAGACCTACTGTGCACATGTCTACATGGTAGGCCTGTTCTATGGTAGGCATCTGTGATGTGCTGTGCACATCTCATACCTGCACATTTGCTTGTTGTCCATCGGTCCACAGGCCAGTGGTGGGACATACAGGGATGTTGCTGAACATATGTACATGCGACCCTGTACAACTGTGATGCTAGCCTCTCAGATGCTCATGTGTCGTGGACGTGAACACCGTACACACACATGTGGTTGTGGGCCGCCGTCCATACCCATCTCCACCTGTGGGTTGCTATGATCCCACACACTCCTTGTACTGTATGTTCAGGCTATGCAGCTATGTGGGGCTTGTGTGCATACAATACGATACTATGTGCCTTTGCACCCATCACAAACATTGTCACCCAGGTACACCGGCAGCCATACACGCAGATTGTTGTCAGCATGTCACATGTGGTACACACCTAACACATCTCCTGCGGGACATGGTAATCTGTATGGGCATGTCCAGTAGTGACATACCACAGCTACCCCTACATGACGGCTATGCAGGACATGTCTGTGTACATCTACTGTGACATATACACAAGCAATGCCCCCTACCTACATCACATGGTACTACCTGTGGAGTATGTGTGTCTGCATCCATGCTATGGCCATAGATGACAATTGTACATCTATATGTGCAACATACCTCAGTGGGGTTGTCATGAGCACATGTTCCATGTGTCAATGCATTGTTTGTGTCTGTTGGGCAGTCATTGTTGTGCATGGTTTACATGGCTGACATAGTGTACTGTGTCTGATTCCAGGTACTTCATTGGGCTACCAGCATTGTACATTTCTACAGCACATTCCAGCCATCATGTAGCCAGCTTAGATGACAGTGGGAGGTGTTCCGCCATGTGCACATATGTCACACGGTACAAGGGTGACTGACACACATTGTCGGGACTGGGTTCTGACTGCTGTGGATGTGTGTACGGTGTTGACAACCATGACTGCACCAGATGGTGTCTTCTGGATGTGTGACATTCACAACAAACACCCACATTCACATAGCAGCACATCGTCCACGACAATTGACATTCCTGCCTGAACACTGTGTGCGGTATGTTTGTATGACCACTGCATATATCACTGGTGGCCACCAGCATGGCTGCCTACAACAGCAGTGTGTATCCTGTGCAAACATGGGTTACACCAGTCACACCACACCTGTGCCAGCTGGCCCTGTAGTGGGTGACAGTGCAGTTCCATTCATCATGTAACAGTATACATCGTGCACCAGTATGTTGCAGACATGTGAGCGGCTGTGCTACTCAACATATGCACACATGACACATCACCTGGTACACCGTGTCTGCCTTGCCACCTGCTATTGTGACCACCCTGTGATGACATTGTACGGCCCACATGGGCGTGGACATGTGATGGCTCAATGGTGAATTAACCGTCCAGGTGTGTGTCTAGCCAGGTGTCCAGTAGCCACTGGTCTGCATGCAGGGATAGTCTACATTGGCCTACTCTGTCACTGGGACTGTTGACTATGGTCATACTGTTGTTATGCAGGCATGTGCTGTTTGTCCAGTCTGATAGTCGTGTTGAACCACACTACCGTGGCACACATGGCGTGTGGACATCTGGCTAAGGTGTGCAGCCCACATGTACATCTTCTCATGCTATGCTGCCTGTGCAGCGGTGTCACATGTCTGTCTCTGGCAGGGCTGTCACAGGTAGGCACAGCATGCAGTGATGTGTAACAATGCTTACACCCTCCACTGTGCTGTACACTAGCACTGCACACACAGTACAGCACACATGTCATTTATCTCGGTGCCTGGGACCTGCCTCCATGCCCTACACGGCACACCTGCCAGTCCAGATTGTACACAGATCATACCTCCCAGTCACATACCTGGACTGCAACACACACAGGTGGGTGGTTCCCACACCACACCGTGATTTACACACATACTGTATTTTCCCATGACACATTGCATCATAGGTAGTCCATGTTCAGATACCCATGTTTGTGGCCACTACACACATTGTGACAGCGACAGTGCAGACACTGTACACCACAGGTTACATGCCAGTCGGGTTGGCATGCTGTACATTGCACCTGGGACAGTTGCTACTGCTATGTATTGCCAGCAACACGACCTTCCCTAGTATGGACTCCCGCGTGCCCACACATGCTTGGCCATGCAGTGCGCATAGCTGGGTGACACATTACATGACACATACCATACCTACACTACCCTCAGCATGCACCAAACCTCCTTGTTTCTGTATGCTGGGCCTACACACCTCCACTCTGTTTGCTGAACATCCATGCTTACCATCCCTGCTAGCCACACCCTAAGCACACAACCATAGCAGCATGCATGGTACATACACACTACAGCCGGTATTACTGACATCCACTGACAGAGGTAGTTGAGGGCATGGCACCACGTCCGATGGACAGTCTATGTGCCTATGCCAACAGTGATCACAGTGCACTTCTGCTACATTTACACACTGGTAGGGACCATGCTATTCCACACTGAGACATGGTGGTGCTGGCATTTTCACAGGCCACAGTGGTATTCCTGTTCCATGCACACGTGCTGTATGGGCACATGTGCAGGCTGTTGCACGGTAGTTTTGTTCACCTGTGTGTTGTGTGTCACTTGACAGTCATGGTGTGTCCTGCTGGTGCATGACATACTCCACAGCTAGCTACCTACACATGACTGCCAGACATTGCAGTGTGGGCCCTCACGCGGTGTGGTGGTATGTCTCTGCTGTTTGACTACATCCACATTCAATGCAGCATACCACGGTCATGCATGCATTGACGACACAGATGTTGCTGGCATCCTGCCTGCCAATGGGGTACCTACCAACAATACACACTCTCACTCACTACAGGGTTCCAATCCTTGGCTGGACATTGTATTAACCCTGTGGACACATACATAGTACTGGCATGCACATGTTATGTCTGGGAACACAGTCCCAATGTCACCTCCAACCGCCGTGGTTGTTGTATCCCGCCAACCTGGCTGTTACATGTCTCTGCAGCAGCACCGCGTCAGTGACTGCTAGCCCATTCATGTCGTTGTGCACCCTGACCACCACACTACCACATCTATCACACTACACATGGATGGTACTGCATTGCACGTATGGGGCTGCATCTCTACACCCATGACTGGGCCATTCAGTATGGCACTGGGCCACATCTTGACATACATGCTTCACACACTCATTGACTACCTGCATGCCTTTCCTGGCACCCTTGTTGGGCTTCTGTGCCACAGCACACCACATCCCATGCTGGCCACCTGTCATATTATTGCATGGGTGGTTGGGGTGGTACAGAGGTATCACATCAGACATGATCCGCTCTTTGCCCTTCAGCACCATTCCACTTTATGCTATTGACAGTGTACACATCCAGCATCACATCGTACCCTATGTATCGGCATGTTCGCCATGTGCCTTCTGTACAGTTCACACAGTGGTGCAGGCATATCATGCTGACTACAACATTTCAGGGGCGTGTGGCATTGCGCGTTCCTCAGACATGTGGCCCTCATGCTCAGTATTTGCATCGTACACTACCTGCTGTCACACAGTACTGTACATGCCTACATATACCACTTCTACATACCTGGCGGCATTCTGGCTCATCCTACTCATGTTGCTGACACCCATACAGGTGTCAGTGTGGCAGATATATCATGTAGATATCATTGCATCAGTTACATCACACATAGTGCATACACATCACCTTTGCATACTGACGGTCATGCGGTGTGTATCACATGGATACTGTCCCTATACAGGCATATCACGTTGTACATGGTTGATGTACACACACATGGCCCACATGGTGCTGTGGTTGCCATATTACACCATAGCGTGGGTACACAT
Source organism: Protopterus annectens (assembly GCF_019279795.1). Classification (NCBI taxonomy): domain Eukaryota; kingdom Metazoa; phylum Chordata; order Ceratodontiformes; family Protopteridae; genus Protopterus; species Protopterus annectens. The sequence continues at coordinate 1,578,465,809 of NC_056728.1, read as the reverse complement.
GTGCAGGACTACACATTTCTGGACCGTATGTCTAGCTGATACCTTGGGTGCCCTTGTACCTGTGCCATACACACATGTACCGCGGGCCGTGTTACAATGACACATGTGTGGTGTACCTTACACAATGGATACAACGTTACATGTCTCAGTATAGTCATGCTGTGCTCTCTACCCAGCTCAGACAGTTGACATATGCAAATGACAGTCATGTAACACATCTGTGCTCACCTGCATGCCACTAACACAGGGGTGTAATGTACTCTGCCATGGGCCATGTTCTCCACAGTACTGATGCATGTAGTACTCCTACATGGCATTTGCTGTGGGCAGGGGGGGAGGAGCAGTCCTGCATGTGTGCACACATGCCACATTGCTCAGCCCGGGCGTCTGTGTGACATCCACAGACTGGACACACACCATGCTGTGGGACATAGGTCCTGTGCACATCCCACAGGGGCACACTGTGTCACTAGTCATGTGATAGCTGCCTTGCTGGTAGGGTGACACACCCATGGTACCACCACAGCGGACGTATTGTATAGACATGACAGTTGACATCCAGTTCTGCAGGTTCAGTGGACACTACCATGGGGGGGGGGTGTCAGTACTGTGTACATTGCACATGTGTTTACACACGGCCCTGCTGGACATCATTGTGGCACACATTGCACCTGCTATGGAATGTTTGGACATGGTCACCTGCTGTTACCTCCATTTTGGGTACCTATTCTGCTACTACATTGTCCCATATGTGCAGGCCATACATATCTTGTGTATGTATATAACATTAGCCCATCGCTCCATCATGCATGCTATGCCTGTGATACTGTCTATGATTTGTGAACATATCCATCATGCCAGCTTTGCATTACACATAATTGACATAGTCGCCCTACTGCGTGGGATAGGTGCACGTCGTGCACATTCCGTATGACATCGACGGTATATGCCCATGCACATGTGTGCTGTGACACTATACATAAATGTCCTATCCCCTGCTGTGGCACTTCCGTGTTGGATATCCACTGCCAGCATCGGCGTGGGTGGTGGCATTGTTCTGTGTTTGCAACCCCTATGGCAGACCTGGGGTAGGGTTACCACCTGTGCCACTTTGCAAGGGACAGTCCCTCCTTGGGCAGTTGTGTCCTGACAAATTTATCACAAATGGCAAATGTCCTGAGATTGTGGGACATCACTATATCCCATTCTTATGTAAGAGTTGCATAACATACTTATTTATGTATGTACATTCCTAACTGTTACAAGACACACAATAAGCAACTGAACTGCTACAAGACTACACTTTTCTTTATGCAAAAGAGTAGAGTTCTAACCTTTGTACTGACCATGGGTATGTGTCCACCTGTAACATCTGAAGTGTGTCCCGCCCATTTCCCACTTTGGCCTTTTGAAAGGGTGGCAAGCCGCCCTGGGGTTATCAGCGGGTGTTTACATGTTGTCCCACTGCTGTGCACACGTTGTCCACAGTTGTTGGTATGCTGCGCGTTTTAGCATTACATATCCAACCTTAGCCTCTCTCTGCCTGATGGACAGGTATCTTTACCTACACACACCGTTCACATACTGTACAGATTCGTCATACGTGTCGTCGTTACACACCAGTACATGTCGTGGGTTCGACATACCTTTCCGACCTTTTGTTTTGAGTTCGTCTCTATTCCCTGTTTCTCTTTCTCTACTTTGTATGCGTTCGGTATGAACATACGGTTTGAATATCCAGGAGTCTTCCTTATATTCGCCGTAAGCCTGAGGCATGTGGGTTAATCAGGCCAATAGCTGTTCCTCGGTGTGTACTTATGCGCATATCAGCGGTGATTCCCTCTTCCTTTCGTTCGTTCTGGCGTCGGCACTAGGCCATGGTTCTTTCCTCGTGTGGCCGTTGGTTATTTGCAATACCTTCGTGAGGATGGTATGTATTGTATCATGTTTGTGTGACTGCATCCGCTATGTGTGTTGTCGGGTACATTTCGCTGTGGTGTTAGCCGTGGATTGTGTGTGTTGGGTATGGTATTGTGTTCGACATGTGGGTCCCCGTGTCCTGGCGGCGTCTGTCGATGGCGTTGTGCATTCAAATGTGTTACATGGCTGTTATTTTCCTGTACATAGCGAATGCATGGATGCATGAGCCGCTGCTAGTGTTTCCCAGGAGCTTGTTGTGGGTATGCCGCTGTCATTCACTGCCTGTATGTGTTTGCTACGGTTTTAGCTGTTATCCCTTTGATATGTGCAATGGGGTATATCTGCGGATGTGGGTGACGGCAGTGCGGGTGTGAGTCTTGCATTTATACATACCAGATATGCTTGTGTGTGTGCTCCATCCGTGCTTGGGGAGCTGCGGGTTACCTGTGTGTTGTTCCGGGAATGTTTGTTTTGTTGATGTCGTCTGCTGTCGGTATCGCCTGCATGTGTGCTTCCTGCACGTATTCCTCCTTCACATCGGTTATATATCTGCGGATGTTCGTCCGTGCCTACCATCCATTGGCATTTTGTCGCTGATAGTTACGGTGATTGTGGTCCTATACTTGGGGCTACCGGTAGCCTCCTATTCGTGTGCCGTTTGCTTACGTCACCGGCGTGGAACACACGCGGTATTTACCGGCCCGTGTGTGTTCACGATCGGTGCGGGGATGGCACACTCGTATTTTCCCCGTACATGCCTGATGCTGTGTAACGTAGCCGACGGACCGTGTGGTGTCTACGTTACGGGTGCCATACCTACGGTCGTGGTCTGTACATGCGTCCTTTGCATCTCCTGTTTGCTATGGCCCTGTGGTACACTTTGGGACATTTGTGCTTTGCATCATTTTACATCGCCACGTGCATAGCCACTGAGGAGATGTCAGTACTACTTTGTGGGTACTGCTGTACATACGCCTATGGTTCCTGTACTGTATGCCTACGCGTGTTATTACACTCCGGCTGTGACATGTCACCTTCATACACAGTTTACACTGGCACACACATTACACACACACAGCGGAACACACGACAACCTCACCTCACACATACACATATTGCCGCCATGGCTGTCAACCTTCTATTTCCGGAGTGGGGAACACACACAGTAGTAATGTGAAACACATGGGCATAATGTGGAACACATAGTAATGGCATAGTGACAACTTCAGCTAAGTAGGTCATAGGTTGATTATGATATGCTGATTTACTTACAGTGAAGAACCTTTACTAACTTACTATGAGTACATTCTATTTACCAGGATGTCATTTATATACATTCCTAACAATGGTTGTTTGAGAGACATTTTCAATGTGGAACTTGGAGGAACTGCGAGGAACATGCACTGTTTTACACCCCAGATGAGGTCGTTCCTCATAATGTCGTACACTTCACTGGTATGCTTTCGCTTTGCACCGACGGTTGAACACAATACCTCGTTGGCGCATCGCGGTGGCGGCGTGTATCTCCGCACTCATGTCCTATGGATATGACACGCACAGATGTAGGGTTGCCACCTTTTCAAATGGCCAAAGTGGGACATTTTAGTAGTAGGTCGTCAGATTTTGCATGCCAACACATACCCACGGCCAGTACAAAGGACAGCGATTCACTTTTTTGACGGAATTCAAAGCTGTAGCATTACAGTTGCTTATTCTGTTTATTATCATATTTAGATGTTTCTTCTACAAAATAACTGTTTTCTGCAACTAATAAAGTAATTATGGGAAATGGTTTTGTCCTACAATCTCAGGACATTTGCCATTTTGTCAATGTTTTTGCAGGACACAACTGCCCAAAGGTGGACTGTCCCTCACAACGTGGGACAGGTGGTGACCCTACACATATCCCGTTACTGTACCGTGGACCGGTGACCATCCCGACACGCGGATATGTATTGCTGCAGGTTAACATTTCCATGGCTGGCGTTACCTGCCCTGCCCACCCTCCAGGATGATCGGGTTGTCGGTCACTATGTTTAATATGTGGTGATTTCGTCTTACTTATCTGTGAACTTGCATCCCTGGGTTCCATATTACCCTGTTGTCCTTTCTATCTGTGTATGCGTACATATATTTCTACATGTGTACTGATATGTATTTCCGTATCTGTGTATGCACATGCGTACATGTGTGGTCGACTTGCGGCGATAGTGGCAGCATATGGCTACGCTGTGTGCTGTTGAACCGGCGTGCGTTGAGGTGTTGGCGTTCCATGCTCTGCTGGCTATTGGGTGTGCAGTGTTTGGCCGGTGCCTTTGTTGGAGTCACACATACGTCCGCACATACGGTACACATTACGGGCGGACATGTTTGTGTGGCATCCATTTTACTGTGTGTGCAGGTCAGGAGGTGTCAGTCCATGGGGCCTACACTGTCAAAGTATGTGCTATCGTTCCCTCTCTGCCAGGGCGCAGCCATATTGGGTCCGCCTCTGTCTACCTACTGGGGCTGGCTCAGTGTGTCCGTGGCGCCGCACCCCCTGTGCCTGTGCTTGCCCTGGCAGTTGTGGCGGGCTTGGTGGCCCTCCGGCATTATGTCCCTGCAGCAGCTGTTTCCGCAGAATCATATTGTGTAGCATACAACATACTATGAATATGTGGGCACTTGTGCCTGGAGAGTACTGCAAGGCTCCACGGATGTATCCAAGCACCGGAACCGTGATTTCAAGATCCCGAACACACGCTCTATGATTATTCTCGTTTGTACGTGTGCCTCATTATGGCGTTCTTGCATGTGTGTGTGTGCATTTCTGTTGGGTGTCATCAACCACGGCTCCAGTTCGTAGCCAGCATCCCCCACAAGGTGACCTTGTGTGATGTCCCCACTGGCGAATACCTGATACAGCTGTGAGGCATGCCAGATATGGGAGTCGTGGTAGCTTCCAGGGCTGCCAGCACACACATCCATGATAATGCCCTGCGCATTGCACATGACCTGGCAATTGATGGAGGGGTATCCCTTGCGGTTTATGTAGCGTCTACCCTGCTCCCCAGGTGGTGACTTGATTTCTATGTGCGTACAGTCTATCGCACCCAGGACCTCCGGTTATTGTGCCACACGGTGGAAGCGGCGCATATTGCTAGCCAACTCCTCCTGAGATGTGGGGAACTTTATGTGCTCATGGGCATGTGGTAACATGGCATCCAGGAACTGGTGTAGTACCCTGGATGCTGATGCCTGTGAGATGCCCATTATGTCCCCGGTGGGCCTTTGAAAGGTACCTGTAGCCAGTATTCGCAAGCTCACACATACCTTTGTGTCCACTGGGATGGGCTCCCCTCTGTTGTCTCTTGTTCTCAGGCGCGGCACAGCTCCACTATTTGCTGTAACGTGTCCCTGTCCACCCTGTAGCGCTCTACTATCTCCAGGTCTCGCAGCCCCTGGTAGGTCACCCTTGGTCTGAACACTCTCCTTCTCCTGTGAGGCCTCACGGTAGTTGTCGGCACCACCCTCCGCAACTCCGTCTGTCTCTGCCACATACCTATGCATCACGGCCACGGCGGCACCCAGCATATACATGTTGAAAGTTCCCCGGCTATTTACACCCTACGGTGCGGCGTTTGGGAAATCGCTGTGTGTTGTGCATTCACATTTATTACTGTTGTGCTGTATACCCGGTGATGTCATTGGGTGTGTCTGTGCGGCCCTATCCATGGATTATTTCCGTGGTTTTACGCTTGCAGCTGCAACGGTACTGCCTGTAGTGTTACATTACAGTTGCCTGCATTGCCTTCGCCTGGCATCTTACATTACTGCATCCTGCAGGCACATGGCATATGATGCATTTTATCTGCGGCCGCAGTTATGCTACCTCTGTACTTGGCTGTGCTATTTCGGTTCTTTGCTCTTTGCATTTCTACTACATCCCCTATTATCTTTGCTCTCATATGCCTCCCCTTTCCCGTTCTGCAGGAGTCTGCATGCAGACTTATCAGCTGCCGGCGTTTGCCCTTCCTGCATTGATTGGTGTTAATTGCTCGTTACGGATACATTTACACTGCTTCCGCATTTCCTCATATTCTCCGCATTACCTTCCTATATCCCTGGTTGTTGCCGGTGAGGCCGTCACATGACTGGTTTCAGGAACGTAGTCATCCTCGTGCACATGCATTTACGCGCATTCTGTACTGTCAGCGCATCTATTTCCTAACACGCCAGTCATGATGCTGTGATGTGCATTGTACAGCCCAGATTTGCTGTCCTCCAATATCCTTCCTCCTACAGTGGCACACCCCTGTGTGGTTGACATGTATCTCGTGTAGGCCACTCCTCGGTGTAGTACCGCTACGCCGTTTGCTCCATCCTTACGCTGGCGCCGTTTTTGCGATTCACTATTATCTGCCTCATTTGCATGGAATTGACTACTAATACCTGGTTACGGCGCGGCACACCGCCTCCACTCCTTGACAACCATTGCGCTGGGGTTGCAGCTTTACATACATACTATGGTGTGTGGTGGCTGTGCAGCTGATTTGTGTTCTAATGCTCTTTTCAGACATTATCATATTATTTCATTGCTTTACAACTTCTGTGCACACATCCGGGGTCTGCTGTTCTTTCTACGTCGTGCCATTTATGTCATTTTTACATTTTGTGCATATTTTCTTTGGACATTCTCGGTGCCTTTCCACATTGGCATATTGCACCTATATGATACCTGACTTTGACAGCCTTCCGTTACTCCTCCGGTATGTTTGGGTAAATGTAAACCGTTTTTTTTTTGGTTTACATTGCCGTGCCCTTACTTCGCTTCACGCCACTTCGTGGATCGCTATTTGCCCTCATTTGCATGGTGCAATACCGCACACAGTGTGTTTTGCATACCTACGCCGGGGGCGGGGACGGTCCGGCGCACGCCGGTAGTGCACGTGGAATTCATTCATACCTGAATCGCTAAGCAGCCATATTTGGTGTTATAACGCCGACGCTATGCTGGCGCCTGGCGCAAGGTTCATGAATCCCGGGGATTGTCTTTACAGTTAAACATTAAGATCTCTATGTAGAAGTATAATTGTAAATGCGTGAAAGATGTAGTTTGAATCACAGCAGGTCAAATGTGGAATATACATCTTCTAAAGACAGCAGGTCTAACTAGATGAAATCTTGACGAGGGGCTGTCATGGGAAGTAGATGGTGACTTGCTACAATGTCATGATCTGCTTGATGCTGGTGATCCAACAGACAACAATCTCACAATGCTGAAGGACTAGGACCTCAATGAGAGGTTGTACTGTGTGTTACTGAATGCTGACTTATCCTATATGAATTCTGTTGTGTTGGTCCACCCCATCCCACCCCCCACCCAGTAGGAGTACCTTCTTCTTGCTAACTAGTTTTATTCACCTTCCAAAAAAAAACCTGAAAATATTCTTTTAAAAAAGTATGTGACAAAGAAATTTGATTAAATAAAACTTGCCAGTAATATCAATACCTATAGCAATTGCCCAACAAAGTAATTTTTATGATGTCACATCTCAGGGGGCAGGTTTCCAACCTTGTACACCACAGCCCTGATTTTACATATCTCTTTCTGGTACTTCCACTTCAAATGTTAGCAGCATCTGTGAAGGCATGAGGCTGTGCTCTGAGCTGGTCTGAGAATGGAGACCAAGATTATGCTCTACCATCTTGGAAATTCATACGTTCATCAGATCAAATCTTGTGTAAGATTTTCAGATTGGAATAAAATTGACAACTGGCAGGAGTTAGACAAGAACCTGTCAACTCTGACAGGAATCACCTGCTCTTGCCTTCAGTGCTGACACAGGTAGATGACCTAGAGAAGCATAGGCTTGAGCAGCTGACTGAGTGGGTAGATCAGGTGACAGTGAGAAGGCCAAAGTTCTACAGTAAATATATTTTTAAACATATAAATCATAGGTTTAAAAAATAAAACAAAAAAAGGTTGCATAACTGAAGTGATATGGTAGAAAGAGGTCATTGTCTTCCTCTACTCTTCCCTCATTAGGTTAGACATCGAGTACAATGCCCCATTTGGCATGTACCTCCTTAGACACCCACAACAACTGGAGAAGCTGCAAAAATACCTCACAAAAAGGATCCTAGGCCTTAAGCACTTGTCCTATATGGACAGACTCAAAAAACTCCAACTATTCTCTGTCTTATATTGCCTACTTAGAGGCGATCTCTGCTCGACATACAAAGCTATGTCTGATCCAGCTCTGTTAGAAATGCTACATCTAAAGAAATCCCAATCCCTCCACACCACATGCTCCAGTGACCTCAACCTCATTACCACAATCAACAAAACATGCTGGAGGGACAGGTTCATAACCCAGAGACTGCCCTTGCTATGGAATAGACTTCCCATACATGTCAAACAGTGCACCTCATTGGCCCTCTTTAAGAGAAACCTTGATGAGTGGATAGGAAATAGAAAATTCACCCCAGAGATCACTCCAGTGGCTCTACTCAACAAAGGCACTGGGAACTAAGGTTGGGTGGTACAATGTCAGGGTAATCCTATGGGCTAGATTTGTAAAGGCTCCAGGGCCATTATCCTAGTACACACCTATGAACCTATGAAGAAATGTATGTGTAAATGCAAATATGTATCTATATGTAATTACAATGCATGAGAAAACATTAATGTGTACAAAGAAATGCATCTGTGTACAAATGTGGAATGTTTATGTGATGACATACATGCTTTTGTGTCTAAATACAAATATATATGTATGAGTAAAAACTATACATCAGTATGCATATATATGTCTATAAAATACAGAAATACATTTGCATAAATATAGTTAATATTATTTTTAATTTACATACTGAATTTATATACAAACAAAAAAGAAAACATATTTTCATTGCTTCATACTTTCACTTATAGTAGGTATCAGGTTGAGTTATTACTTGCACAACATGCAGACAATTTTTGTAAAGAAACAATTTTCTTTTTCTACACCAGAAATATTTAATAGCATCATAATTGTATAAGACAGTAATTTCTTCCATAATATTTACTGCACATTCAAGATGGTTGAACTCAGTCAAGCACCACTCCCTAGCCAGAATGGCGGTTTGGGGGTTAAATTATCAAGTGAAAGACCAGCACATAATTTAATGAGAGATGACCAGTTGTATCACTTCTGTATACATTTCTACACAATCTCCATATATGCTTACATATATTAATCAGAAAATTATAAAGCACACAATGCCATGGAATATATGTACTGCAGCCATCTGTAACAATAAATATATTTTGTTTAATGAAAGTTGATTTTGAAGGATGTTAAAATTTACTTTCAATTGTTGCTTTTTATGTGTGCACATTTTCTTTGATAGTAAAGTAAAACTGTTTTGCATTAAGAAAATTCACAGGATATTACTTAAAAGTGCAACTTAAGTGTGCTAATTATAGTAGACAGAAGAACCTAGAATGAAAGTTATTGTCACATTCCAGGACAATACCCCTATCCCAAACAGACAAGTATACAATCACACATATAAAACTGTAATAATTTAAGGAAGATGCACTTCTACTTTTTCAACTTACATTAAAGAAAATATTAGCACAGTTGGAATGACAATCTGTGCTTTACTGTTTCCATGCTTAATTAGTGAAATTATATTTCAGAAATTAATATAAATGTTTAAATAAATAAGCACATATATTAAGCAAGTGCAATAATAACTTCAATACCTTGTAGAGTAGTACTAATAAATGTCAAAAATAAGAAGCAAGGACTGTCAGTCCTTCATGTTGTGCTGCTGTTTCTGCTTCAAAGAATATGGCAAAAATTAAAGAGCAAAAGTTCCCTTAATAAATCCATACCATTTTAAAAGAAGCAGGATACATGTGCTATTCTGGATAAACTATATTATGACTCTCTCCTTAACATTACATAGAAAACTGTTTGGGTCTGATGTGACCCCCACCACCACCACCACCACCACCACAACCACAACCAACACCACTACATCTGTGAGCAGTTACCACTAAGCAGGCTTATTCAAAACCTTTATGTCGGGGCAAACTTTGGTGTTGCATCTCCTGGGATGGGCCTGCAAATGGTCATGTTTAATCAGTGTTTTACCCAAATAAATAAATAAAACAGTGCATCTGATGTAATTAAAAACAAAAATATTACAGTGCAAGATGTCACTGTGTGTACCACACAGGCAAAATATCTAATAATGTTTGATATGTTTTGCTACAGTGGATGTGCAAATGTTATCAGATGGGTAAGAGAATATTGGAAATTTAATGTATAAGTTTATTACATGGAAAGTTACTACCCTTCTGCATTCAGTAATGATAGCAATGACTGTTGACTCATACTGTTAACCATCTTGCTTGCTGGATACCAATAAATGGTGAATATTTAAAAATATAGATTATCAGCTTTGGATGCAAACTTTAATCACACATAGATACACATTATAGTCTACAAACCCATTTATCAAAATGAAATCTAAATGTATAAATGTTTTCACTGGGTTTTATTTTAAACATTGTCTTTTTCTGACTCACTCTGTCAGCCCAAGGACATATACAAGGAACAACAGAAAAACCTTATCCTGTCCAAACCATAATGGCATTCACAAAATTACTTTTTAGAATTGTGGATAGCTATAGAAAGCATTTTACAATTTAAATTCAGTATCACATAGACAAAAAAAAAAAAAAACAGATGATAAGCATATGATAGAACTCCCTTGAAATACATCAAATCAGGGATGTACATTACATGCATGTACATACATGCTCATGCACACAGGCGCACACACACACACACACACACACACACACACACACACACACACACACACACACACACACACACACACACACACATGGTTACTAGCACACTGTCAAACTTTTAAAAGTTTGAAAATCATATGGTCAACACCATATGATCAAACTTTTAAAAGTTTGAACATTTCATTGGAGATCCCCGTACAGTGTGGCAATGGAAGTTTTCCATTGTCTGCAATGTAGTGCAATCTCGGAGTTGGTATATTTAAAGAGCGGGGAGGTGGGGGGTGCAAGGGGGCTTGCCCCCCTGCTTAAGCTTTCAGGTAGGTTTTTTTCTGTTTTTATTTTTTTTTTTTTTTAATTTCATTTTTGAACTTTTAAGAGTTTGAACATATGCCCCCAGATTCACTATCCTTCCATGCAGGGCTAGCTTAGTCCTGCATGGAAGTGGCCATTTAGGAGAAGGACAGCAGCGCACCATGCATATCAATGAAGGTGCGCTGCTTGAGCTCCTAAATGGAGTGCAGGGGGGCGTGTCTGAGAGCAGAGCTCTCAGAATATACATGCCCTGCAATCAAGAACAGCATTTTAGAAAAAGAATGAGCAGGACAGCTCATAGCTGTTCACGTACCCCCAGCAACATCCCCCCAAGTTTATAAGAGAAATAGTTAAAACATGAAATATAAAGAAGCTTTTTTTTATGAAACATTAAATTTAACCGTAGGTGCGTGGGTTTGCCCATCGCTTAGCAACATTTAATGTAGTTTAAATGGCAAAAGAAGATAATAAGCAAGATATATACAAATGAAGCAGTACAGCAATAGTGTATTGGCAGAGCATTCACCTTACAAGCAGTTATTCCCGGTTCAAGTCCCACTCCAGTACATTCCATTTTCCATGTCAAATCACTTTATGACCAATATTTTTTTGTTGCATAACCTACTAAATAACATATTTGTGAACTGGAGTACTGCATTAAATGCAGATGTGAGGTGTCTTCATAATGTTGTAAAATCCACAGATAATCACAAGTGCCCTATACACAATATGTAGACAGGAATCAGGGATACAAATTGAAGGTACAATGTGTAACAAATGATAAATCCATAGAGTTCCCAAATCCACCACTTTCCCAAGAATCATTTTACATTACTGTTTAAACTAGTGTGGTGGAAAGCGGGAGTAAGCACTATTAAGCAAGAGTAAACATATTTAAGCAGTAGTAAGTGGGTCTAAGCCTGTTTGCACGGGGGTAAGCAATCCACACACAGGTTAAGCAATATTGAAGCTAACGTTCTGTAAGCATATTTAACTGAAGGTTAGCATTGCTTACCATCGCACAAACCCACTTAAACCCCGCTTACAATTGCTTAAAAGTGCCTTAATCACTCTGTATGCAACAGCTGCTGTCCTGGCCAGAAAGAAAATAAACAGCCTTTGCAGTTCTTGAACCCAGGACCCTGTATACCATAGTCACAGTAGTTAACTACTAAGCCATCACAGCAGTACATAAGACTGAGGTATCACCAAACAGATCCTCACTATAGGAAAATCAAACTGAACATGTGAAAGGAATCTATATACAATTTTATGTTGTATAACCTACTACATAACATAAATATGTGAACTGGAGTACTGCATTAAGGCCAGATGTGAGGTGTCATTGTAATAAAGTGTTAAAATCCCCTAATAAACACAAGGACCCCATACAGTGTATGTGCACATGAATCATGGATACCAAACACATATATAACATGTAATGAATAATAAATCAATGCCAAACAGCAAATAGTATGCAATTGCACAGCCCAGCTTAGAAAGTCTAAGAAATGTGTAGGCCAGCTAAATCAGTCTGCCCATTGGTATACCCCTTTAAGCAATGCCAAACTTAGGTAAGCAGGTTTGCCCATAGCTTAGCATTTTCAAAACTGTCCAATCACTACAAAGTGTGGGAAATCAGCCTTATTTAAACCCAACAGTCAGGAATACATCTCATTACTGGTTTCAGCTTTCTCCTGTAGGCACTATGACTGGTATTGGAGAGGGTGTGCACTTCCGGGCACAGCGCTGGGGCATCCAGGAGTCCAGAGTCATGGCAGGACTCCTTGTGAAAGACCATGACCAGAGACTGCTGCAGGGCCAGTACCAGGGTTCCCAATACAAAGAAGAAGCCTGGGACCATCTCGCCTGTGACCTCACCAGTGTCACTGGCTTACCCTGAACTGGTAAGCAGGTTAGGCAACTCTATGCTGACCTGAGGTGGAGAAAAGGGGATCTCTTGGATTAGTGGATCCAAGAGGCTAGTAGGACAGGGGAGGTCCCAGCCGTATGTATCAGTCCACTACCTGTTTAATAATTGCCAGCTCATGTATATTATGGACAGGTATGGCTAAATATTCCTCTTATGTCTTTCACAGTGGCAGATGAGTGGGCTGCGAACCAGGAAGCCCATGCCTGTAGATAGCAGTGGTTGCGATGCGAGGCAGGTTAGTAATACTCTTGCATGTACTGTCATAGGAAATACATCTAAAAGTAGCAGTAATTTAATGGCCTGTATAAAACCTGTATTGTTTAAGGCATGTACTGCATACACCAGAGAATATGGCAGGAAGAGTCTCATATAGCTTGTATGTAAATAAAAGCATAATAGCCTGACAATAAAGGTCTAACTGCTGGACTGCATATGTTTACTCTGGTATCACATGGTAATGTGGAGTTGCAATCTCTTAATAATACTGTTGTATTAGGCACTGTTACCCACACTGTGCTACATAAATAAAATGTGTAGGAATGTATGTATATGACTGTTGTAATCCCAAGAGGTCATATAGTACAACTGAGATAGACTTAGACAGAGAACAGTGAAAAGACAGCAACATAATCCAAATAGCACACTCAGCTGAGATGTGAACTGTTGTATTTTTAGCACACACAGCCATGGTTCACTTCCTGGGAGTGGTAGTAGACTGTATGCAGAATCATACCCCACAACTGTAAGGATATGTCCTGAATGTCCAGTAAATTGGCCCATATCTGCTGCCTGTCCCCCTGGCAAAGCAGTGGGATGATCCCAGATGTTTAGGCAGCAAATAAGAAATACAGCTGATTGTCAGACATCTATAGGAACAAACCTGTCACTCTATCAACTCTACAAAATGTTATGAGAGTAATAAGCCAAGTATGTCCCATCTCCACCCCCATGTTGTCAAGCTGTGACCAGAGTGTGTGCAGTAACAGAGTGAGAGATATGTGCATAATACTAATGTGGAATCTGGTAATATTTGTTGCAACATTCAGGTAGTGCTAACAAACATTGCCCCCACAGGTCTGTCAGATATGAAAAATGTGCCTAGAAATAAAAGCTTGATATCCTGTACTGGTACTGTTTACTCTGGTATTGTATGGCATTGTTAGTGTTGCAGTTGCTCTGAATAATAAGGTATTACTCATCACTCTCACTCACACTGTGCTACATAATAAAGCTGTCTAGGAAATCCTGTATAACAGTGTTGTAATTATAAGGTCAGATTGTAAAACCACAGGAGAATTATACACAGAAATCAGACAAGAGATACACAGCAATATCTATATAGCACACTCAACTGTGATGCTCATCTGTGATGAACACTGTTTTATTTTTAGCAGACACAGCCATGGTTCGAATCCTGTGAGTGGTAGTAAGCTATATGCAGAATCATACCCCACAAGTGTACAGAATTGTTGAGAAGTCCCAGTTAATTGAACCATATCTTACGGCTGTTACCCTGTCCCCCTGGCATATCGGTGTGCTAATCTCTGACATGTAGGCAGCATTTCATGTCATATAACTGACTGTCAGGCCTGTGCATATTTGGAAAATGTCAATGAAAACAAACCTGTCATTGTAGAATTCACCAAAGGTTTAAGAGGGCAATAGTTAAAATATGTCCTGGTTCACCTGCATGTGGTCAAGACATGTCCAGAGTGTGTGCAATAAGAGATGGACAGGTATGTGCATAACATCAACCTGGAATCTGGAAATATGTGTAGAAACAGTTAAGTAGTGTTAACAAATAATACCTCCACAGGTATACCAGGTAAGAGGTGTATACTGGAGGTAAAACTCAGTTCATGTATATAGTTGTCTACATCCATACCACTGTCCAAACTAAGGCCATAGGGTAGTGTACTAACACCTGTAAGGTACAGATCACAGCACTGACTAGGAAAGTAATGAGAACTACAGGAATATACTAGTTGTTAATTGAGATATTTCGCTCCACCCCCACCATATCTGCAACAATAAACTAAATGCACAGCTCAATCGGTATGCACTGCATTAAATCTACTGTTGGGACATATGTCCTATTGTTTGATAAATATTTAAATTTGCTTCTATGCATGTGCCATGTTGAAATACTGCCACATTGGTGGCATGCTGCCATCAATGTACCTGCATGCTGTTGTAATGACCACTGTGGTTCCATATATGCATGTGTTCTGTTTGCTATCCAACTGTTCCATATCTGGTGTTTTGGGTTAATGGGAATATCTATGCATGCTATTATACCTAATCCTGGAATGTGTTGACTATTACTAACCCACATATGTTGTAAAACTGAAACACCATAGCAAGTTTGGGAAGGCCGGTCCCAGCGGACCCACCTGTCCCACCTCAGCTGGCCATGGCACTGGGCACCAGCACATCTAGGGCTCACCCCAGGACCTCCTTGTCCATTGGTCCTGCACCACCTTTGGGTGGAGCCACCTCAGGGGATGGGGCTCGCCGCCCCGGGTGCGGATAGGACACTGTCATTCATTGCCAGGTCCAGGGCAAGATACGTAGAGAGCTCCGCAGGGAGTTTGGAGATCTGCTACACCAGCTTGAGGGCTGCATGTCGCAACTAGAGGGTTGGCCTGGCCCTCCTACTCAGCCCCCAGCACAGACACCTTCAGGGCTGTGAAGGTGCAGTGGTGACTGCCCATGAGTGGGGACCTCAGTCCCACTGTTTCCACTAGGGAGCTCATGGGCTTCTGATTTCCAAACACTGCTTCCCATCAAGGTGTTTACCCCCACATCTGTCATATACTGCTCCTGTATGCATCTTGTCTGTTAACCTACCCAACCTACCTCCCCAAATATACCTACTATCCCTACCCAACATCCCACTCTCACCTGAAAAAAAAGGCAATCTGTTCCCCCCCAAAAAATCTCGCCCCATACATAGCTGTCCACTTCACACACGTGTCCACTGGACACATGTAATCTGGTCTAACTGGCTTCACAACATATTATTGTTGTCCTCACCCCTCTCGCAGGGTTTGAGTGTCCAAATCTATCTCCAAATTCAGTGTATATGCACAGCTGTTGCTGTAGAAGAAATGGGCAGGTATGGACCTTCCCTACACCCGTCCTGCACAGCCATAGCTATTTTCCCTACTGTCTTTCCCTCTTTATGCCCCTTTTTCACCTATTTCCTATCAACCCTTTTTCATTTCTTTTAAAGAAATTAGCACGGGGTAAGTGGGAGTAAGCACTTTTAAGCAGCAGTAAGCAGGTTTAAGCTTGTTTGTGTGGGGGTAAGCAATGCCCACACACGATAAGCAGTTGAGAAGCTAAATCAGTATAAGAAACTGTAACTGGAAGTTAGCAGTGCTTACCTCTGCACAAACCCACTTACAGCTGCTTAAAAGTGCCTTAATCACTCTGTATCCAATGGCCCTTGTTCTGCCCAGCAACAAAATAAACAGCCTCTGCAAGGCTCGAACCCAGGACCCTGCACACTATACATCAGATATACATAACCCTGATGTTTTCACAAACATCATCCAGCACAGTCATTCAACAGTACAGGAAACTCTGTTGATCAGCGGCAGTGAAAAACATTGACCAGCCTGCCTGCCCCTGTGGGAGTGGTTACTGACTTGAGACTGTAGTTTTATTGGCCATTTTGGGTCAATTCCAAACTCCTTCATCTTCCTCTCTTAAAACCCTCTTTTGCGCAGTTTTACGCATTTTTGTGCATAGCGCAACAGCGGGCAGCGCCGCCTAATTGGGTTTAAACTATTCCTGGCTCCACAAAGTCTGCTCTTCACTTTTTCCCTTAGAACTGCTCTATCTCTCAATTTAAACACCATATTCTCATTCTAAGGCCCTTCACTGGTCCAATTAAGTAATCCTACAAGTTAGCACTATTAAACCATAAGCACTACTTACTCTTATACTCTCTATAATTACCCTGTCCTCTATTGGTCCATCTTAAATTCAGTTTCCCTATATTACTCTAGCATGTCCAAAGGTCAGTCAATGGTTTCCTCTCCAGTCCAGCTGGTGAATCTGGGAATTTTGAGGCAATGTTACAACTGTCTCATGTACACGGACAACACTCTCCTCCTCCAAACAGGTTCAAATATATGTGAGAGATGCAACTATTTAGCCAAACTGGAGGCTGAGCTCTCTCATCTCAAAACTGGTGTAACCAGTCAGGAGGAGAAGGTAACCTCACACAACACAATTCCAGTATCACATAGTCCCACCACATCAGCGAACCAAACACATAAATACACAAAAACATACTCGGAGGCTCTAAATAAAAATCTACCTAAGCAACAGAGACCTCCAAAGCAGACATCCAAGCAAATGCTACCTCAAAACAAAACACGCACAACACATAGCCCACAAAGTCAGTGTGCCATGCAGCCACAGTCCTAAAGGCTGAATAACACACCTGATACTCTTGTAATAGGTGACTCTATTGTCAGACACACTGACGTCCCGCTCACCAGGCTGAATAAAGAAAAGGTCACGGTGAACTGCCTGTCCGGTGCTAGGATCCGCCACATAACACAAGCACTCAGGTCACTCCAAAGCAAATACAAATATGACTCAGTCATTGTACATGCTGGTGTGAATGACCTGAGACGTACCTCCCTGGACTACATGAAAAGAGACATAGAGGAGCTCTCTGATCATGTAGCCCAGGCTGGTATGACCCTGACCTTGAGCAGCATCTTACCCTCACCTAGAATGATGCCACAGTACAAAGACAAAATGATCGATTTTAACAATTGGCTAAAATTTTGGTGTCATTCAAACGGGATCCAGTGTCTGTCAGCCTGGGATGACATGCTCGACAAGCCACGTTGTTTCGCTTAGGACGGCTTGCACCTGTCACCACTGGGCTTTCGGATATTGGCAAAGGCTCTTGCCACCCCCATAGTGCCTTTTTTAGGCAAGGCTCAAAAGTCAAACCCACCACCATAGACAGCACAAGGAACAAGAAACTAAGGGTAATGCTGCTTAACGCCAGAAGTCTTAACCTCAAGATGCACGCACTTGAAGCTCTCCTCAGTATGGAGAACATCGATATCTGTGCAGTGACAGAAACCTGGTTCAAGGCTCCAGAGAGCACCCCAGCACTACCAGGCTATACCTCATATCATGCTTTTTGGCCCTAAAACCCGGACCGAACCACAAAAGGAGGGGGAGTTTCCATATTTATCAAGGATATCCACACCTCCAGGTTAGTGGCATTGCACGAAGTATCAGAGACCATCCATGTGCAACTAACAGTGGGCAAGACTGCTTTTCAGTTTATAGCATCCTACAGACCACCCTCTCAAAGTCAGGAATCCCACTCGGCTTTCCTGAAAACATTGGAGAACATGAAGATCTCTCCAAACACCATTATATTGGGTGACTTCAACTACCCAAACATTGACTGGAAGCACTACTCAAGCCCCAGCACCTTAGCCCAAAGGTTCCTGGAAATTATAAACTCAAATGCTATGGAACAACTAGTCACCACTCCCACAAGAGGGGACAACATACTAGACCTGATCATTACCAACATGGGGACTGTATGCTCCACACCAGAAGTATATCCCTCATTGGTAAGATCCGACCATAAATTAATTTCACTGGATGTCCACATCCCGACCCCACCCCCAGCCCAGAAAACCACAGTGAAAAACTTCTCAAAAGCGAACTTCTCACTTCTCAAAACCGAAGTGGAATCCTTCAAGGCCCCAGGGCCAGTGGAAACTATGGCCCAAACTGCAGAATCCTATAAAAGCATTCTATGGACATCTCCAGGAATGCATGGATCATGCTATCCCAAACAAAACCAAGACCCAATCATCCAAAGGCAGGCGTCCAGTCTGGTGGACCCTGCCATAAATAAACTGTACAACAGAAGGAGGAAGCTACTACATGATAGAGCAAAATCCCTAATAGGGAAGGCATCTCTGATCAGTACTAGCAAAAATTACGATCCTCATAAAATCCTCCAAGGCCAGCTTCGAGAAAAATTGCACAGGACACCAAAGACAATCATAAGGCTTTTTTCAGTAATGTTAGGAACCTGGGATGCAACTCCCAGACTTGTTCTGAGTTGATTCTAAACAACAAAAAATACACTGAACCCACAGACATCGCCAATATCCTGGCAGACAGGTTCAGTGCAAACTTCTCCACCCCCCCCCCCCCCAAAGAGCAAGGATCTATCCTGGCAGAGGGCTGCCTCCCAAACATCTCTGATGCTCAGGTGAAGGCTGCCCTCTCTAAAGCAAAAAACACTGCTTCCATGGGACCAGATGGCATCCCAGGTTGCGTCCTACATGAACTCCAAGAGGAACTAATCCCTCAAATAAAACATCTATACAATCTCAGCCTCACTACAGGATATGTGCCCACAGAATGGCGTACAGCAACAGTGGTCCCACTCCACAAAGGTAGAGCCTCTACGGACCCTAGAAACTATCGCCCCATAAGCCTGACTAGCTTAGTCTGCAAGGCTATGGAGAGGATCATCATGGAGCTCATAAACAAAGACATTGGGGACCTACAGACACTAGATCCTACCCAGTTCGGCTTTGTCAAGGGCAGATCATGCCTTTTGAACCTGGTTGACTTCTTCGAAACAGTCACCAAAGCCATAGATGAAGGGAAGGTAGTC
This sequence comes from Protopterus annectens, assembly GCF_019279795.1. Lineage (NCBI taxonomy): Eukaryota > Metazoa > Chordata > Ceratodontiformes > Protopteridae > Protopterus > Protopterus annectens. The sequence continues at coordinate 1,578,446,165 of NC_056728.1, read as the reverse complement.
CACACAGCTTATCTGGACCTTGCAAAGGCATTTGACACAATACCCCACTCAGGCGTCATAGATAAGCTATCCAGCTTAAATATAAACCCCTATGTCACAAGATGGGTCGCAAAGTGGCTCAAAGACAGAACCCACAGAGTGAGAGTTGCTGGAGCCATGTCAGACTCGAAACCGGTCACAAGTGGCATCCCACAGGGTTCTGTCCTGGGACCACTCTTGTTCGGTATATACTTTTCCAAGGTACAGGCAAACGTGGGAGGACTATGGCTCACCAAGTTCGCAGACGACTACAAACTGGGCACCATAATCAACTCTCCAGCTGACACAAACATCCTTCAAAAAGGTCTCACAGAGACAGATAACTGGTGCCAGCGCCATGGTTTAAAGCTAAATGCCAAAAAATGTATAGTCATACCATTCGGCAAAAACAATGTGCCCACAAATTACCACATAGGCGGAAACCCATTAAGTACAGAGAAAGTTATTAGGGACCTGGGGACCCAAGTTGATAGCAATCTCTCCTTTGAAAACAACATTGCCAAAGTGGTTAGAAAAACATTCTACATAGCCCACCTCATCACAAAGGGTTTCACATCTAGATCAAGAGAGGTAATCATGCCCCTTTATTCATCCCTCATCAGGCCCATCATAGAATACAATGCCCCTTTTGGGATGTACCTTACCCGACACCTGCAGCAATTAGAAAGACCCCAAAAGTATATCACCAAGAGGATCAAGGGTCTCAAACAGATGCCATATGCTGCTCGGTTAAAAAACTCCAGCTCTACTCAGTTGCATACCGCCTACTTCGAGGCGATCTATGCCTGACATACAAAGCTATGTCAAATCCAGAATTAATGGACATGCTCCACCTCAGTAAATCTAAATCCTTAGAGCCACATTTCGAGGGACTTGAACCTCAGCACAGAAATAAATAGAACTTGCTGGAGGGACAGGTTCATAACCCAGAGGCTCCCTTCGCTCTGGAATAGAATTCCAGTTCATGTGAGGCAGAGCACCTCACTGAATCTCTTCAAGAAGAATCTCGATAGGTGGATGGGGGATCGTAGGTTTGTCCCAGGGATTACTCCCGTGTCACTATTAGACAGAGGCACAGTAAACTAAACCTTAAAAAGGGCACAGTATACTCAAATCAAGGGGTGGCATAAGCCATACAGAATCGGGCTAGGCTTATAATTGCCCCAGGGCAGGTAGCCTAGTATGAACCTATGAACCTATGAACTTATGAACCTAAATGTATCTAAACATGTAGATGTATGTGTGTGTTTATATATATATTTATATCTAAATATGTATATAAATATCTAAATATATATATATATATATATATATATATATATATATATATATAAAAACACCATCCTTTGAGGTGGTTCCACCTGAAGGTAGTGCTGGACCAGTAGATGAGGATGCCCCAAGGTGGGTCCCACATGTAATGTGGCCTGGTAACATGGCCAGATGAGGTGGGAGAGGTGGCTCTGCTGGCAACTGTTCCCTAAACCTGTTATTATGTCACTGTTATAGAACATATGTGGGTAGTAATAGTCCACACAATGCCGGATCATGTCCAACAGCATGCATAGATATCCCCAATAACACATAATGACAGATGTGCAGTAATCACATAGCAAACAGACCACATGAATATATAGAACCATAGTGGCCCTTACAATGGCATTTAGGTGACCTTGTCCGTAACATGCCAGCAATAATAGTGTCCCCACAGGGAACATGGCTACAAACACATAGCACAAAGCGTGGTACAATACTATATATGTCTCAATGGTAGGTAAGCTGTAGCCATACCTATTGAGTTGTGTGAACAGTTTGTTGTTGCAGATATGGTGGGGGGAGACAGAGATGTGTATTAAGAACTATGGTAACCTTGCTGTATGAGTTGTTCAGACCTGTTTCCATCTTTATGTCTTTCAGGCAAGATGTCACATGGCCAGTTACTCGTGTATTCAGCGGATGAAAAAGGTGCTCTTTGGCAGGACAGTCCATGAGCAGCAGGAGTGGACTTCCCTGTGGAATGCTCTAGTCCAAATTGTCAATTATGTCAGCCTGCATAACCGCAGTCATGAGCAGGTCCAACAACATTGCAGCGACCTGCTTCGCAATGCCCGTCGGCATGCTTCTGCAGTCCAGGAGGATCACCTCACAACAGGGGGGGTCATGCCATCCATCCCCTTTGACACATGTTGAGGAGCTCCTTGCCAGCCTTGTGGCACCTGCCTGCCCACACACGCAACAACTGGCAGAGACCATAGTGGAGGTGGGTGCTACACACACACTGGCTGAGGAGCATGCAGGTAAGGCCACAGGGCACATCAGTAGACCACCGTTGTGCATGCATCCACATTTGTACAGTTAGATAATGCATATGTAAGCTCTAATATATATAGTCTGTTGCTACTTAGTAGTAATAAACAGATGTGCATAAGCTATATATTGTGGACTTGTACTGTTGATGTACTGTAATGCTGCACCCACCCTGTAGCAATGCCACAGCTGTGGCTATTGACATCACATCTCTCACACACTTACATAGGTCCCTTTGATATGCCACCAAAGCAGCAGCCTGTAGCTGGTGAGTATGGTTTATGCTCATGCTTGCCAATACACTGGTCATGTAATGGCTATGGTATATTCCATGCACACATCTAACACACCTACCCATAATGCATGCTGCACATGTTCATGTATTGTTGCTGTTGACTGCACTGCATCACAGTGGTGACCACGATGGTGTATCTGAAGGGTATGTCAGACACCTGCAATATAACTAACATCCTGTCATTGCGAAATGTGTCCATGGGGATGAACATAATAGGGGACACATGGCCTACAGTAGGGACGTGGGAAACATCACCCTTATACAGTACGACAGCAGTGTATATGCCAGTATTACAATGGCAACTGTTACAGATCTACACTACGGCATATCATAATGCTGTGGTCTACAACCCTTAAAACCTGCAGTGTGGTCCCAACATGAGCAATGAGTGTGTAATACGGAATTGTAGGTTAGGGCAGCAAATATGGGGAATACATACCTTCACAAACACTGGAAGCATATGTGTGCACACACTCCAGATAAAATATAGTGGAAGCAGCTGTTGAGGTGCTGACTGCATGCATTTGTAATGGAAATGCACCTTTCAGCAAGTACATGCCCCCAATGTTACATCACATATTGGCCTGCTGTCCAAGACATTTGGCCATCAAATGTGCACACTTACCTCCAACAGAGACAGGCGTGGCTTGCACACATCTTACATGACATGGTGTGGGCCCCATACCCAACAGTTAGCACCCATGAGCTGGACATGTAGCCATATCTCACCATTGCATATGTCATGGTAAACAGTGCAGACAGTCATTTATGTGGCAAAGATGTATGGGAGAGGAATGATGTAGGAAATAAACAGGTGGCCATCCAAGACAAATGATGTCACATGTAGCAAACTGGTCATGTGGGCTGCCCAGTAACATGCCACAACACTGGGGGGGTTGCTGGAATGTCCAACAATTACTGGCTGTGCAGTACCCATGTCAACAACTGCCTGGACTCTGCAAGTATGTGGCATATGGGTTAGGGTAATCAGATGTGACAGTTGTACCACAGGAAACATCAGCCAGGCCTCTCTACAGGTAGTCTATGCATAACAGAATTGGTTCCCAACAGTCATGTGTTGCAATGTGTACTGGCGTACCATAACTACATTGGAAACCTACAGACAGTATCATGTAAGATACATGTGCTGCACAACCAATACCTCACCCCAGCTCAGTCCCACCATCCCCATCTGTACTGTGCTGGTGCCAGTGTACACCTGTATATTTGCTATTCATTAGCTGGGACTAGGCTGTTACATGTGGTGTTCAGTGTTTGGGACACTGCAAACTGATATACATGTGTAGGCCATAGTTGAAAAGCATCTGCAAAAAGGCTGAAGTTGGGGAGGGGGTGTCATCGTGATACAACAGTGCACTGCAGCAGGGATCCTAACGATGTTATGAATGGCTGTATCTGTACACAGTCAGGTTCAGGAACCGTGGCAGATGTAACCCTGACTCCACAGCAATAGTGGCAGCAGTGTGTGAACTACAAGGAATGTGTACATGAGTTGAACTTGCAATCATGCAGAGTTGGGGGACATGTGTAGGGCAGACTGACTATATACTGACAAATGCAGATGGCCATGCTAGTATACTCCTGCCAGGAACAGTGACTGCTATAGTACACATAACAGTAGCTGCAACAAAATGTCATGATATGGGCATGCACACATATGCACCCACAAAGTGTATGCATCACGGTCAACATCAGCACAACTAACACATGTGTTAGATACTGCATTTGAATGTACAGGACATATGTCACATATCAGGCTCACGTAATGTTAACATATGCAGTGATTTGGTCCCATGGCATATCAAGGAAGCAGGCGCCATATCAATAAGGGTGTGTACACTCCCCATAGCCACGGTAAGGTTTGACAGTTGTCAGTGTAATAGTATCGTATTGGTCATACATGCTCCACTGATCTTCTTCTTCTGGCTTTTCCCAGTTAGGGGTCGCCACAGAGGATCACCTGTCCGTTCATGATTGGCAGTGGAGTTTTTACATTGTCGATTTTCCAGCCCGATGTCCAACCTTCTACAGAAGGTACACTCATGCATGCACTCACACCTAGGACCAATTTAGAATGTTCAATCTACCTACAGCATGTCTGTGGGATGTGGGAGGAAACCAGAGCACCTGGAGGAAACCCAAGTGACCACAGGGGAGGACATGCAGACTCTGCACAGAAGGAACCCCAGCCGAGGATCGAACTGGAGAACCTCTTGTTCTGAGGCAGCAACGCTAACTGCTGCACCACCGCGGCCACCCCACATGCACCGCTGATGTTGAGATCTGTAATGCAGACATCAGGCATTCACAAATGACATCTGTCCACATATCATCCCAGGTATGTGTTGGACAAACACATAGGGGCTGTGAGCATTAGAGCAGACATAACTGACACAGTAATACACATTCAGCAATGTTGTGTACACCTGTGAGGTATGGTGCACAGTACATGGCAGGGTACAGAACAGGTGCACAACAATACTGTGTTCATGGGTGCAGTGTTTTCCAGGGGAAGGGCCATCACTTACTAACACAAGCTATGCATCACACACATGTATACTGTTGCTAGCATGGATTGATTATAGCTGCACTGCATGCTGTTGAGTAACATATGTTATACATGTTGACAGATGGGTAATGGGAGGTCTGTGTGTACTATCCTTGTGCAACCTCACCCTTAGGTGTGTGTGTGGGGGGGGGGGTTATTTTGTCTGTAAGTGCAATCTGGTGGAGTGGAGGGGGTTGATGCATGTAGGATGTTTGTGTTTGTGTGGGTGTCCATGTATGCACATATGATTATGAGGTGTTCATATGTCAGTACTTCCCTTTGGAATCGTGCAGTACATGGACATGGACTGACACATGAGAGACCAGGAATCCTTGTCTGATATGTAATCTCAGGACAGCTGATAGTATAATAAGGTCTGTAGCATGAAACATGCATTGGGAGGGACACTAGATACCAGGTATACCATTAAAATTGCAATCAGCAGAAGGGTGAATGACTACCCATATACGAAGCACTACAAATGCGTTGGGAATTACTAGACAACACCAGGGAGTGTATCCATATATTACTTCTGTCCACATAATAATTTGATTGAGCAGTAGATCTTACACCTACTGAGCAATAGTTACATATGACACTCCAGTGCATGACATTACTGAGTGAAAGTAGTAGCCCCTAACATATGGGGGCCATGCTCCCGATGTCCGGAACACTGGATGACAACAATGAGGCCTTGTAAAACCTACTCCAATCAAGTCAAAGAGTTAATGGAGTAACAGGTCATGTGTTGTGATCACTTGTCTAGGCATTTAGAAGAATGATGCATTAATGAGTGATATTAATGAGTGTATGTTACCAAGTGAGATGCAGGATGGGGAACTCGACAGGTAAGTATTATGGTGGAATGTCAGGGCATGTGTGTGTGTGTGTGTGTGTGTGTGTGTGTGTGTGTGTGTGTGTGTGTGTGTGTGTGTGTGTGTGTGTGTATACTGTTATGCAATGCCATACAGGTCTTAATGTGCATTTTTGTTTTCCCCTCACAGGTGGCGCAGTGTCCCTCCTCCATGCAATCTGATGTTAGTATCCATACAGACACTGTAAATGATGATAGGACTGTTGAGGCACAGGCGGAGTTTTCAGAGGGTGAAACTGCACCATCGTTTGACATCCCCCTGTTAGCCACCCCAACCCCGCACACAGTCACAGTGGCTACAGATACCCCATCACCAGTGGCCATAGCAGAGGGACAGTTGGTGGTTGGTGGCAGTGCACAGGAGAGTGTGGTATCTATGCCTGCTGTGTCTGGACACAGCAGGAATAGCCAGATATCTGGCAGGGCACCACATAGGCATATGTACTGGCGTGCTCGTTGGAGGGCCGCTGGTCCTCATTCCCCTGGCAGAAGTGCCACAACTGGTACCATCAGATGCATGTTTCAGACTATCATGGGGGTACAGGCACATATGGAACTGTACACCAGACAGGGTCTGAAGCTGCAGAGGGCTGCTCTCTCATCTGTAAGCGACAGCTTCAATGAACTTGCAGGTGCCCTTCGTGATTATACTGAGGTCATGGATAGATGGTTGGGTCAGATGGTGGGCCACATCGACCATGGATTGTCTGTGCTCGAACATGTGGTGGGAGTGGGACGATGGCCGCATGGATGTAGGCCAGCAACACCAACAGCTGGTGGTCGACGTGGACATGCAAGGACACCAAGGTGCTCCCTTAGTGGCAGTACCAGCCCCAGCACTGCTGGGGGGGTGCTGTCCACACACCACATCAGGCCACATGCATGTGGCCCTGGCCAGTCCCAGAAGGGACCTAGTTCCAGTGGACATCTGTCATTATCAGGGGAGAGTAGCACATTGAGGCCTGTACCTGGATGTGCCCATGGAACCCCTGGCAGACACAGTCCGCATGTCCATGGCCAGAGGTGGTGAACTGTACACCCTGCCAGGTATAGTCTGCAGCTGTCCAGAAAACACCTGTATAGGGCAGCCACATGGCAGAACTGTGTGCATGCTACACACACTCTATACAAACACACCTAGAGCAACCCCATACCTACACACACCGCATCACCATGCCCATATCACCTAATTACACCCCTCACCCACACACATAGTGTCAAACATATGGCCCACCCTCCGTCTCTGGCAAACCAACAACACACCCTGTGCATATGATGACACCTGTGCCACATCCCTGTCATCCATAACATCGATGCAGGGACTGGCTAATATGGTTCTGATGCACACGGTGACTGTACTACAGTGTACCAATGTACTGCTGTGTAACATGTTGTCAGCAGTAATGTTTAATGCTTACATGTCAGGTAGTGTAGCTGTCCAGCCATGATGCATTATAGCTGTTAGTAACACTGACTGATTTTGGTCTCCGTAATGTTATCCATTTGTGTTGTAGGTGTACATGTGTCAGAAGGAGGATGGACTGTAGTCATATTCCACAAGGGGTATGGCACTGTGGTGACACCATGGCTGTGACATATCCTGGGTACAGTTGAACACATGCCACAGGTCTGTATAACAGTCACTGCCTGTGCCTCATGGACAGGTGACCCCACTGGGACATGTATAATCAGCAACCTTATGTAGATCCATCCACATACATGCACACTCTTACTTGGCAACACTGGGACTAGACCACTACCTAGGTATGTAGTGCTACTGATGTGTGTGGCTTTCATTGCACACACCACACAGCGTTTAGGATGAGGTGTGTTCCAGGTTACATGTTACATGCAGAACATCCCCAGACATGTACAGTATGGTGATGGGGGATGTAATGGTTGTATATGGACAATACATAGTGTGACATACCATCATATACACATTAACAGATACATAGGCAGACACATATCTGAGAGACCGGGGCCTATCAGTGCTAACTAACTTGTCAGTTTTTCCAGTGTGTTATAGGTAGGCTGCACACAGAACATGCATAACTGGGCTGGATTGTGTTATCAGTTACCTGTATGGTTGATGGTGACAGTGGTCACTATACAGTGGTATATGGGACATGTACTGGGTGTACCATGGTGTAATGACAGTGTGCACAGCACCTACACCCCACTGTGGATATTATACACACTGGAACCCATGATAACACTCTGACGTACCCACTATCACACATTGACCACGACTGTGATACAACCCATTGTACATCCCAACAGTGGTACTACAGGGATATGCATCTAATGCACATGCCACAGTCATAGTAGGGTGATGCATTGTCATGCCTCACCTATGGGCAGCAACATCACTATCTGTAATACTATGTGGCAATGCAGAGTGTAATAGGAGTATGTGGCCTCATAATGCTGTACTCTACAAATATACACACATGCACACATACACACACTTGCCAGAACTGAGTGAGTATCCCATCCCTATCAACCAATTTGTACAACACTGTTGTGCTGGTACTGCAACGCCCAGGTAGCCATTAGGGAGAAGAGTGTAACAGGGTAGATGCAATGGCCGGTACAACAGCAGCCACATCTAACTATGGCAATGGGTGTTGCGGTGGGTGTGAAGGCCCTCATGGTATTCCCAACTACAGGTGTACTAACACACAGACACTGATATCCTCAGTAATGCACACATACACATTTGTCAGTACTGGGGTGCATCGCTGCAGGTGGTCATAGGTGTGTACCTGGCTATTGTCCATGAAGAGATGGGAAGAGTAGGGGATGTGTGTACAGTGGTATCATGCCACATACCATGTGCCAGCAGGCACTCTATCCACAGACACCACTGTGGTGACCTTCAGGGTGAGAGTCTCATGCATCAGCCAATCCTCTGGAAGCCTCCTGCAAATGGCCACTGAGGTGATCCAGCTGACATGTATGCAACATGTATTACAAAATATGGTTAGTGTCTGTATTGGAGACCTGTACCCAAGCATGTCCTGTTAACTGTGGTAGTGTACTGGAGGTACCCGTGGCATGTGGTGCATACAGAGTGTTGTGTCCTATCTGTGCCAGTTATAACACAGCTGGGAAGACATGTATATGTCAGTCAAGCATGGGTTGCCTGTACCTATCCAAGCTGGATACCTGCCATCTGCACATCTGTACAGGGACTGACAGACATCATCTTGCCAACTAGCTATGCAGTAGGATGAATGTGTCGACAGATAGACTTCTGACACCAATATGTATGCCATTACTACATGTTGGAAGCCCTCACTGACATGTGCTATACAGACAGTAGTCTACAGTTACTTTCCACTTGTCAGATCATTATCCAGTAGGGGATATATACTGTGACACAGCTCACACACCAGGAACATGACATTGTGGTCTCAGAGTCCATCTATGCATGCAGGTGTGTTTGTTGCCAGTACTACTTTTAGCAATCTACTCTTGCTTGGGAAAGCACTGTCAACAGTAGTAATGGCATGATTCACTACATGCCATTGTGACGGCACGTAACCTGGGTTACTACCCTTGTATGCAACACATTCACATGGATAAGAGTGATGTACAGGTATTATATACTCGAGTGTCCCAGACATGGCACTCACACCTCTTGCTACTGTAATGATGGCACATAGACGCATGTTTTGTACATGGCATTACATACACTTACTACAGATGTCATTACCCTGCTATGTTATCAGACTGGGATGTGAGCACTGGTTACCAGGGTTGAGCCATGCTTAGCAGGTGTCAGCATTGTTGCAATATAACAGCTAAGTACATTTGCACACTGGTAAGTAAAGCCTACATGGTGTAAGCACCCGTACGTTTAAGCATAAGTTAGCACCACTTAGCTTCGCATAAACCTGTGCAAACATGCTTAAAGCTGCTCAGAAGTGCCTTAACCACTCTGTATCCAGCAGCCCTTGTTCTGGCCAGCAACAAAATAAGTAGCCCTTGCAGGTCTTGAACCCAGGACCCTGTACATTATAGTCACAACAGTTAACCACTATACCATGACAGCTGTGCAGACAGTTGTTGTTTTTCCAATATATCTGTCAGTACACATATTAAATAGTATTGAATAATTTCTGTGACTTCCACAATTGTGCAGTACTTGTTAGTGATATTACTGTTGCATCACATATGTTATTATATCTAAATATACATATATCAGATACATACAATGTGATACATCTGGGAAGGTATACACAACAGTAATGTTTACACATGACAAAAATATGGATATATATATATATATATATATATATATATATATATATATATATATATATATATGTCTACATGTACATACACATATGCATTCATACACATCTGTATAGTGCATCATATATATGGCCATTTATAGATCTCTCTGCATGTATGTATGTATATATATATATATATATATATATATATATATATATATATATATCTACATCATATATGTACAGATACATCTATTTATGTCAATATATATATATATATATATATATATATATATATATATATATATATGTAGATATCTATAACTATATGATCATATATATCTAAACAGATATATCTATTTATGTTGATATATATGTAGATATCCATAACTATATGTGCATGTATATCTATATATCTGTATATGTGTAGACATATATAGCTATGTATATGTATATGTATATATATATATATATATATATATATATATATATATATATGTGTTTGTATATATATATATATATATATATATATATATATATATACATATATGTATCCATATATGTATCCATATATGTATATGGATATATATATATATATATATATATATATATATATATATATATATATATATATATATATTCACTTTAGAAGCTCAAAATACTGAAATATCGAAATTCAGTATTTCGAGCCCATAAAGTGGAATCCTGAGAACAGCAAAAACTCAAAAGCACGAAATTCAAAACCTTGGATACCGGTGGTTTTGAATTTCATGCTTCTGAGGATTCGCTGTGGTTATTGATTCAGGTAAGTGTGTGTGTGTGTGTGTGTGTGTGTGTGTGTGTGTGTGTGTGTGTGTGTGTGTGTGTGTGTTAAGGGTTTTGGGTAGGGGTTGTGGTGTGTGTCAGTGTGTTTTGTTGCTGTGATGTGTGTGCGAGGAGAATATAGCTTGTGTGGTGGTATTTTGTGTGTGTTTGTGTGTAGTGCGACCTCATATTGAGAATATTTAAGTAGGGGGGGTGTGGGGGGGGCGCATTAGAGAACTTGTGTTTGTGTGTGGGGTGGATGGTGTGTGCGTGTGTGTGTGTGTGTGTGTGTGTGTGTGTGTGTGTGCAGTAGAAGCGTGAAATTCAAAATCTCCGGTGTGTGAGATTTTTAATTTTGTGCTTCTGAATTTTCGTGGTTTCAAAAATTCAACTTTATAGCTTCGAAATGCTGAATTTTGATATTTCAGTATTTCGAGGATATAAAGTGAATCTATATATATATATATATATATATATATATATATATATATATATATATATATATATATATACATACACATATATGTTTACCATATGTGCAGAACATGGAGTGGAGTCCTACCTCAGCACCAATAGTCTCAACCTCTTAGTGCAAGGGGATGTCATGTATGTATTGCAGGTATATATGTAGACTGTTGCTACTGTAACAGAGGTTGTCTTAACTGACATGTTGTGTGTGGGCGGTCACATGTGCTTTGGACATGTACGCCATCGATTACTGACAGACGTCCTACGGACATCATAGTACAGTACCACTGATAGCACAGTAATGATCCTGTGGACTACAGCAGAGATGTGACCAATATATGTGGACAGTCTGGCACTCTCTGGTCAGTCCAGAGGTGTACACAGATCCCCTTCATATAAGACATGTGAACCAAGCCTGACAATGTGGATGTTAACAGACATGTACATGGGTATATCACATAAATACTGGACTAGATATGTCCACACAATTTATACATTCACACACAGCCTGTCTGTCCTGACACATTATAACTGGTGGTGCAGAGGTCACATGGCCACATACTATCCAGTAGTTAGTGACATACATCTGTTCAGAATCCGACTGCTTTGTCAGAAATAAACAACAGTTATGGTGGCCTGGCAGCAGTATGTCTTGCAAATATCTGGACATAACACCACACTGGGTAATTACATTAAGTTGCTAGGCATGTAACAAATCACTGTACAAACTACAGACAGACTGCCACAACACTGGACTACATTTTGTAGGGGGGAGTACACATGTACCTGCAAATATAGCAGGCTCTACAGGCATGTCACAGCACAGAGTAACAGACACCTGTGAGAAAGCGCATACCCACAACCAATGTGAACACAGCCACAGCCATATATGGTACGCATGACACTATATGGACTGTCTGATAAACACCATCCTCATATGTGCCACTCACACACTAACCCTACATAAACTGGGTCACGACACAGTGTAGTCCAATGCCTGTCTGTGGTATGGGACACATGTGTGTTTGGCCCTACAAACATGTGAGCCAATAGGGTACCATACACTGGAGCCGCATGTAACATTAGATAGAACAGGACCAAGAAAAATGGCATCTACCACAGTCTGTGCACAGGCCAGGGTACGTATTCACAATACACATACTGTTGACAATCACCACAAGTACACAGATCCCAGTACTGTACACACAACCACAGAATGCCCAGGTTATGTCCTCAGAAATAACCCCTACTATACATAACATGTCTAGCAGTCTATCTGACTGGCTTATCAGGTATGATGTCAATAAATAATGGTGTACAGAAAATATGCACCTCTTACTGCATGACATATGTACAAAGGTTGACAGACTTGTGGCTGGAGCCACAAACAGTGGGTCAATATTGGCATGTTGCTGTGACACCCTCATACATTTAATTTTGTAACAGGGTTTGTTGTGACATATGGCCTATGAGGGATATGAAGTCAGTAACTCTCATGGCTGCCACCATGTACTGACTGCAATCCTCAAACTATGTGTCTGCAGTTCTAAGATAGGTGATCTGTGAGTAACACAAGAAACATAAGACTCCAAACACTGCCCAGTCTGCAGATAACCATACAGGTGGGAGTTTCCTCAAACACATAACACTGTCATGACAGGTATTAAATCATGTAGACCAGCCATATCCACACACAACCTGTTAAACCAACAATACTCCAAATTTGTATGAGGAACACTTGCATTCTTTAGTCATGTCTGGAACATCCTCCTCATGTTTGTTGGCCTGTCTCCATGGTGTATGTTGTTAGAGGTAAATCCCAATACCATCTGTGATGCTGTTTGCCAAACACCGACATGAGATACAGCTCACAGTGAATGAAAAGGCCCAACACCCACATGATGTTCCTAGATGCTGGAGTGTGTTTCCATGCAACTGGCTATGGGAATTTTACCACAGCTGTTCCACATGCAATCAGCTAAAGGGAGACTGCAATTTGTGCAGAGGCCATCAGCTGATCATGAGCATCACTTACAAAACACAAGCTGCTGCCTAAGCAAAGCAGGTGTACATCTCCACATCCACCAGAGAGGGAGTGAGAGAGACAGACAGAGACAAAGTAAGACAGGGAGAGGGTGGGAGAGTAAAATCTAAGCATGTTTGTGTCACACACTTACCAGTACAGGGTTTCAAACCCCTGATTGACTATGTATTGCTATCACATGTCTATGCAGTTATTCCATGTGCCACAGAGCTTACATGTTGGGGAGCTGTCCAAAGGTATATCTGATGGTGAGCGACATCTGCAACAGTGATATAGGAGTGATAAGGTAGGTGTAGTACATGTGCCTGTTCACATGAACAGGTGTCAGCATCGACACAGCTACAGTCTCACAGGGACTTACACACATTAACATAGTTGGCAGGGTCAGGAATAAACTTCCTAACTAGCTAGTTTGCCATAATACAGTAATAAGCAGGTATGACATGCACCACAGGGGTTATCAGGATGATATATGGATAAAGGGTATGTGAAGGTGTCTGACACCAGACAGCATGCTTCAGTAGGCCAATGGGAGGTGTAGTGAGTGTGAATGGGGTCAAAATCATTATACTCCACACACACAGACACAGGGTGCCAGTACTGACATACAAGTGTATAGTGATTGACTGTGCCAGAAGGCTGTACAAGGCTAGGTGAAGGGTATACCTTGGCATCAGGCCACATGACAATGGTCTGCAGTGTGGCTCAGAGGTGTAGTGTCTGGATTGTCCCACACAGGTGGGTATTGTATTCACCATCCAGTCATCTGGGTTACTATGGTGGGTGGCCAGTGCTGTGCAATGATTGCCATGTATGTGTTCTATATTCCATGACATAGATGGTGCCTGGGATGTGCACACACCCACATGCATGTTCTGTGACATGTGGAACTGTACCTGGGGTGTCTGGGCCATGTTGTGTACACAGATTGTTATCATCAGATGTGCCATTCCTGGTCTCATATGGTGGGAACTGGCAAGGGACACCAGGTTTACCCTGCACCTACATTGACAGCATGATACAGGTATTCCCTGGTATCAGTGGCATCTGTCTATACAGGGCATGTGTTTAAGGCATGATATGTCCTTTGTGGGTTACATTTGATGGCACTACAGTTGTTGCAGGCGTCCAGTGGGGAACATAGTGAAGGCGCACTGTCTGGAATTATGTGCCTATTGTAGTTATGGGACAGGGTTCCATGCCCCCTGTAGTCCACTGCAATCACACCATGGTTAATATCTGTGGGCAATATGCAGGGAACTGCCAACACAGCGGTTGTTGCCTAGCTGAGTGTGTTTGTTTATGGGACATGGGATGAGAGTGTTCTCTGGGTAATATAAGGGTTGCCTGAATTGTTTGCCAGGCATTGATGTCACATGTAGGGGTATAGATTGTCAACCCCAGCCTCTCTGCTGTTTCACATCTGTTATCCTTGTAAGGTGGACATTGTGACATATAATAGGCCCACTATATAAGAAATTTACAAAACAAGCTCCACAATGAGTCCAGTTATTACACACTCACAGCCACCTCCACACAAGATATGAATGACACACCCAGCAAGTCTCACAGTTGCCCTGTCTGGGATTGGAACTCTTACCTAACTAATACATCACACTACAGCATTACACAGTTATAGCACACGTCACAGAGATTACTGGGCTATTCTTTCCCCAAAGGTGCATTTCAAGGTGAATGACATCAGCAGGCTTACCAAAGAAGGGCAATGGAAGTTGTATAGACTGTGAATGGCCTCAAAAGCATTGCTCCTTACACAGACAAACAAACACACACATCCACACTTGCCATGCTTGAGAATAGAACCTCTACTAAACTAGTATATCACACTATATCAGTGCGCTGTTAGAGGACGCACCACTGAGATTACTGGGCTACTCCTTCCCCAAAGGTGTATTTCAAAGTGAATGACATCAGCAAGCTTGCCAAAGGAGGGCACTGGAGGTTGTAGTGATTGTGAATGGCCTCAAAAGCATTGCTACCTACACAGACAAACAAACACACATACATTCACACATGCCATGTCAGGGAATAGAACTCCTACCTAACTAGTTTATTACACTGCAGTATTACACACTTATAGGACATGCCACAGAGATTACTGGGTTACTCCTTCCCCAAAGATGTATTTCAAAGTTAATGATATCAGTAGGCATGCCACAGTAGAGCATTTGATATTGTAGTGAGTGTGACTAGCCTAAAAAGCATTGATCCCTACACAGACAAACACAGACACAGTTGCCACATCTGGGATTAGAATTCCTACCTGATTAGTACATCACACTACAGGATTCTGCAGTTATAAGACTCGCCATGGAGATTACTGGGCTATTCCTTCCCCAAAGGTGCATTTCAAAGTTAATGACATCAGCAGGCATGCCAAAGTAGGGCATTTGATATTGTACTGAGTGTGACTGGCCTAAAAAGCATTGACCCCTACACAGACAAATACACACACACACTTCCCATGTCTGGGATTAGAACTCCTACCTGACTAATACATCACACTAAATCATTCCGCAGTTATAGGACATGCCACTGAGATTAATGAGCTACTATGTCCCCAAAGGTGTATTTCAAGGTGAAGACATCAGCAGGATTGCCATAGTAGGGCAATAGGGAGTGTAGTGTGTGTGTATGGGCCATAACCCATTCATCTAGAGGTAGACACATCACACTCAGGCACACACAGGTTTATATTCCACAGGTATGTGTATACAACTGCTAGATTTGTACTGACTTGTACAGTCATGGTGCACAGTTAGCACTAGCACCACAGACACTATAATGCTGAGGGATTCCAGAGGCATATGTCTACGGTGATTGATATTTGCACATCATGTGGTTTTAGCCAATTGGATGTGTGCTGAGTGGGATAGGCCTCATGATGGAAGGTTCTTTGTCACTGTCACTTTCTTCCACACATCTTTGTATGTGTACTTTTGGCCTATTATAGTGTGTTGTCCTTGGATATATGTGTGTACTCCTATGCAATGTGTGTGCAAAGCATAACTGCTGCGTACTGAGGAGTGTATGCACTAACATCTGCAACTGTCACATATGTATGGTCCAATGTTGTTGCCAGACATGGGCTTCATTTCTTTCAGTGTGTGAGCATGCCCAGTATGACCTTTCAGTAGTTTGTTGTCTGACATGTTCTTCTTTTTTTAAGTGTGGGAGCATGCCCAGTATGACTTTCTGTATTCAATGTGTGAATCCATACCAGGTAGACTTACTCCAGTGCAGATTTTTGTGTTCTACACCTACAGGTAGCAAACTGTTTCTGCAGGATATTTGTAGATCAGTTAACAATATGGGGTCAAAATGGGTAAAGGATGGTGGATCACTGTAGGTAATTGTGTCTGTGCTGCTTCTGTTACATGGTCCTAGTGTTAGCAGAGATATGTACTGTTATACACTGTGATGTTTTATGTAATCAAGTACTGTCAGGAAGACATATTTGTTTGCAGCGATGTCCTGGGGAACACAGGGTGAATGCAGCTGTGTCCAGTATTGTGGTCAGCAGCCCACATATTGTTGCACACTTATGCCATTCTGGAGGGGAAGCTGCAGACACTTGCTGCTGGGTCTGTGTAAATGTTTCATCACCTTGGTACAGTGGTGGCAGAGGATCCCATGCTTGCACATCCATTGCCGTGACAGTATGGCCATAGCTTGCTGTGGTGATACCTCACAGCTGTACATATTCACACAGGTTACCCAGAGGCAGGGGTCATAATTCTGGACATTACCCCTACACATTGTGGTTTACGAGCAGGTTTGTAGCCCCCCATTCTTGTGTTTGCAGCCAGGGATAGTATGTGCACATGGCTGAGTTTTGGACTTCAGGCACTCCATGCCTCCCATGCTCCCACACCATCCCCTCTATTATTCTGTACTTTTCCATACATTATGCGAACATTCTCTAATATTTTCCCTATAGTTATCACCTGATCACAGCAGCAATTTGATGTTGGTCCACAGTACATGCATTGGGACATGGTGGACATGTTACTGTGATTTGTCCACATGGCTTTGCATTTGGGTTCTGTGGACTGTGTTATGTTGTTATTTGGGAGTCCATGACATAACATACATTGGCAGTACGGGTGAGACACAGGCCTTTGGCAGTGGACCGTAGGCCATTCGGTAGTGATGTAGGCCAGCTGTAGCAGGCCTTTGCATTCTGTCAGTCCTACAGTTCCAGACTGCAATACACTATATTCCCATCGGGTGACAGGTTAGGTGTGCAAGGTGCTCATACCAATACTTTCTGTCAGTATTAGTCTAGTGGTGCGGATGCTGGCAGGGTGCTGCTTACAGCTAGGGACACAACTGCATGGGACACCTGCTCTGCTTGCTGCATTCTTTTGCTATTGCCATACACAGGTGGGGGTCATATTGTACTCATTCCCAGCAGCAGGGTTAAGGCCGGAGAGCTACCTGTGGGTGGTGCTGGGGTGAGCTGGTTGCATGTGTGCTATGGCCACTACTTGCATCTGACTCACAGATATGAATGGGGCATTCCACTTATGCTGGCTTGTGCAGGGACATCAGCTGTTTCTCAATACATCATTCCTATGACCTTTGTGGTCTGCCAGTGGTTGACCAGATGACATCGGTATTCCCTACTACAATCCCAGATAATGTGCTGCAAACCTGTATGTACGATTCCAAGGGTGTGTCCATTTGACAGTTACATATTATACACTGTCTGTCTGTGGTACTTCCCCCTGTGTACTGCTTGTATATCTGGGCTGACAGTCATGCCATGTCCATCTTTCAGATGGTGACACATATTTCTTCCAAACATTTACTATGACTTACTGCTGGAATGTGGTATACTGGGAAGCATTATGTTTGGCACTGCAGTTGTGAGAACTTGGCCCTGTCATCAGCAGTGCTGGGCAATGTCCACCAGGACAAACCTCACCATGCATACATGCTGACCACTCTCACACAATATACAACACACACCAACCTAACACACGCAGACCTGCATATTGTACACATGCTACAATCTATCCTACCTTGGCCAGCTCAGATAATCTGCGCTCCACTGTTATTATACCAACACATACATGTTACCACATTTCTACATAGGATTGGAGGGCACGTCTGCTGTTAGTACATGTCTACATAGGATTGGGGGGCACACCTGACTGCTACTACATTTCTACATAGGATTTGGGGGGGATGCACCTGCTGTTACTATGTGTCTACATAGGATTGGGGGGGCACACCTGACTGTTACTACATTTCTACATGGGATTGGGTGGGTAGCACACCTGACTGTTACTACTGTTCTACATAGGATTGTGGGGGAGCACACCTGACTTTTACTACATTTCTACATAGGATTGGGGGAGGCACACCGGACTGTTACTACATTTCTACATAGGATTGGGGGGGCACACTGGACTGTTACTACATTCCTACATAGGATTGGGGGGAGAACACCTGACACTTGTACACATTTTCTATGACTGTACTGGTATGTCAGGTACTCCATTTCATTCTGTATTCTAACCTATCATGCTGAATAAAGGCATATCAGTGTACTACAGGTCTTAGGTTTGAATGACCTTCCTTTCAGTTTCTGACTTCTTACCCTTCAGAACTAACATTCCACTGCCTGACCTGTTGTAGTCTGTCTGTGTAGGCCTGGAGGGGGGGGGGTACCCATAGCCATCAATCAGAGGCCTTAGCACAGCCTTAGTTTGTGTTTGTCTACACCTGTCCTGCTGGCTGAGACTGTTGTTGGGTATGTGACCCTCCCTGACTGGCATGTGTGTGTCATATGGACACACTTGTGGCCCAGCACATTTCCTGCAGTGGGTTTCGTCACCTTGTCTAGTACTGGCTACCGTGGTGACACCAGAATTTGTAACAGATCTCATGCTGCCACTATAGGTATCTACTATCTGCTGGAATCTCATTCAGCCATCCAATTTCCTTGCATGCTCACATCCATACCATAGATGCAAGTAACAACACATACTACTCCATTCAGCAATTGGTAGGAAGAGTGACTTACCTTGTGGCTGTGCCAGTATTGAGGATGGTGCTGGAGGGCTGACTATGTCGGATGCACATAGTACACTCCCGATACATGGTTAAGCACAGGTAGTGTCATGTTTGGCATCCCTTTTGCTGTATGTGCGAGTCAGAGAGAGGTGTCATTCCCAGGGTCCCTACTGTGTCAGTGTATATACTAAGCATTGCCTCTTTGCCAAGGCCAGGGCATACTTGGCATGCCTCCTTCTTTCTGCCTACTAGGGCAGGCTCAGTTTGTTCTTCCTCTGAGTCACTATGTGCCTGTGCAGGCCTTTGCAATAGTTGGGGGGGGGGGCTGTGTGGCCCTGCCCCATGCTGTTCCTGCTGCAGCTATTTCCGCAGGATCATATTGTGTAGCATGGCACATACAATGACAATTTGGGTACATGTAGCTGGTGAGTACTGCAAGGCTTCACCGGATGTGTCCAGGCACCAGAACTGTCACTTCAGCATCCCAAACACACTCTCTGTTATGATTCTGGTCTGTGCGTGTGCCTCATTATGGCGTTCTTGTTTGGGTGTGTGTGCATTTCTGATGGGTGTCATCAACCACGGCTCCAGTGCATAACCTGCATCCCCAATTAGGTGACCATAAGGGATGTCCCCATTGGCAAATCTCTGGTACAGCTGCATCAGATACCAGATGTGGGAATCATGATAGCTTCCAGGGCAGCCAGCACACACATTCATTATAATGCCCTGGGCATCACACACAACCTGGCAGTTGATGGAGGGGAAGCCCTTGCGGTTGATGTAGACCCTACCCTGCTCACCAGGTGGTGATTTGATGCATATGTGCATGCAGTCTATACCACCCACTACCTCAAGGTATTCTGCTGAAAAGACGCATATTGCTGGCCAGTGCCTCACGGCTGTTGTGGAAATATACGTGCTCACTGGCATGTGCTGACATGGCATCCAGGAACTGATGGAGTACCCTGGATGCTGATGCCTGTGAGATCCCCATGATATCCCCAGTTGGCATTTGGAAGGTACCTGTGACTAGTATTCTTAGGCCTACACATACCTTGGTATCCACTGAGATGGATTCCCCTCTGTTAGTTCTGTGTATCAGGTGTGACCGGCACAGCTCAACAATTTGCTGTAGGAGGTCCCTGTCCACCCTATAGCGCTCCATTATCTCCAGCTCATGTAGCCCCTGGTAGGTTACCCTGGGTCTGTACACTCTTCTCCGTCTCCTCACTGTGGGTATGTTGACAGTATTCTCATCCTCACCACCCTCAGCCTCTTCCACATGTTGATGTATGATAGCTGCTGCAGACCCTATCATTTTGTTGCTTTCATTTGTTAAAACTTCCCCATTTGTATACACTGGTGGTGTAGAGTATTTGGGAAAAACAAGAGGGAAAGGTGTTTGCATAGTTTATAGTAGTGTTCTGGGCTGGGCTGCTGCCTGTGTAATTGGCTGATTCTGATACATTTCACCTGCCAGCTATGCTAGTTCTCCTTTATTACCTTCCTACTGCTGTTTTCCCTTCCCATTGTCTTCCTGTTTAAGCCCGGGAGCGCGCCACACAAACACAGTGCTCAGATGTGCACAGAGCTCCTATTTCCTGGTTTACTTTTTTTTCCTTTAAAACCCAGTGCGTGGCGGGCACACCCGCTTAGACAATGTAAATTTATTTTATTTATTTTTATTTATTTTACATTTGTTAACCAGGTTAGTCTGGCTGAGCTTTTGGCTCATTTTCAGCAGAGACCCAGGGAGAAAAGCTCCTCAGGACTAGAAAACAATGTATTAAATTTTAGTAACATAGTAGTAACAATCAGCTATAGGATCTTACAAGGAGAGACCTGGAGAGAAAAAAAGCTTCTCAGGCAATTCAGTTATACAGAGTATTAACAATTGGTAGACAAGTATGTCAGCTGTTACAAACAAAGTTTTAAACAATTAGCAGAAGAAAATGTGAGGGAAAGATTACCAGGCAGCCTCAGACACACACCCTTGCTTAGCTCTGCTAAGCTAAGGCCAAACCCAAGCCACAGGTCTCCAATAAGCTTACAGTATGCCTGACACCCCCCGTGATGTCAGCTAACTCAGGCTTGAACCATGCTATTCCTGCACTTACATGGTTGGGTGCTGGCTAGCATTGAGGGGAAATCTGGGATTCAGTATAATTTCCCTCATTTGCATAGGATTGCCTTCTAATGCATAGTTACAGGTCCCACACTGAGCCTTCCCCCTTAGCAACCACTATTCACTGGTCATGTTGTCTTCTGCCTGCCATTGAGTATAATGGCAAAATAGTGATTTTGGTTAGAATGCTTATTTCAGATTTTTTTATTTTCGGCCCGATCCCATTTGCACGATGTTGCCCTATGCTTAAACAGCCGAAATCAGCTAAAAAAAAATAAAAGTTTTTTTTTTTTGCTAACTGTTTTCCATGCCAATGGCCAAATATATGGCCATTGGCATGCTTTACACATACTATACACCCTTTATTTGGAGCTGTCATCACTCCGTTTTGTAATTTGTAGAAATGTTCTTGGTTACTAACTGAGTACATTTCTGCAGACTACACTGGTCTTGCACAACTGGCTGACAGCTTCCTGGATTGCAAATTCACCTAGTTTGCATGGCTTTCACCTGCAAATGGGGTAATTTGCATACAGGAGCTGTGTCCATGCAGGAATAGTGTAAGAGCGCTCGTGCACTTCCCTGGAGCTTATTCCTGGATCACAAGGCAGCCATATTGCCTCCAGGAGCTCCTACACTATTCCTGCACGCCATGCAGGGCTTGCTGAATCCGGGGGATGGTCTCGACTATATGTTGTTCGAACTTTTAAAAGTTCGATTATCTGATATAGACCCACACACACACTCACACACACACACACACACACACACACACACACACACACACACACACACACACACACACACACACACACACACACACACACACACACACACACACACACGCACACACACACACACACACACACACGCACGCACGCACGCACGCACACACACACACACACACACACACACACACACACACACACACTCACACACACACCTACAATTTTATTTCCAGTAAATGATCCTTCACTTATGTGATCTAAATTAGTAATGCATTGTATTTCTAATAGGTAATTAAGGTCTTTGAAGCTGCAGTGTGTTATTTGTCCCTCTCAGTGAAATATGGGTTTTCATGCTGCAGTGTGAAGGATTCCCTAATTCAGGACAAAGAGCTCTGATAGCATAGTTTAACACACCACAACGCAGTAAGGACTGGATTATGAACTGGCCAGAGTGGGGTAGTCAGTCATTGTTTTACCTCAGTGGATCCTGTTTGGGCATGCTGCAGAGCTCTACAGCAGCAGAAAGAAGAGAGAGAAACTTTGCTTGATTATAAGTACCTGTTTTTGTTTTCTTTAGCTAATTTTACTTGTCACACTTTATTACAGCTGTTTTACAAGCTTTGGTATTTAGTTTAACTGTTTTTTTTACTAATTTTGCCTACTACACTTTATTGAATCATTTTTATTTTCAACTGCATTTACTGTTACAGGCTACACACTCAAGTGCACTAGCCTTTTAGAGCCTTAAAAGTGAATTTTACAACTGCATTTACTGTATTTCTGTTTAAATCCATGGTAGTGCAGTGGTAGCGTTGTTGCCTCACAGCAAAAGGTTCTCCCATTCGATTCTTGGCTGGAGTGTGGGCAGTGCCTTCTGTGCGGAGTCTGCATGTCCTCCCCGCGGTTGGGTGGGCGATCGAAAGACATGTGTAGATGGGCGTGCCTTTGTTGAAGGTTGAACATCGAGCTGGCACCTCGGTGTTTGTCAAAATCTACTGCCAATCATTAGCGGACCAGATTCCGCTGTGGCGACCCCTAACCGGGAAAAGCCGAAAGACAACAACAACAACATTTACTGTATTTCTGTTTCTGTAACAAAAAAATGAAAAAAAAAATCCTATCTACTTGCTTGTTTTCTGCCTTTTTCTCAAACTAGAATAGTCCGGATCTCAGATTTACTGATTTCAGGACTGTATTTTGTGTTCTGAATTGTCCATTCCTTGCTGAGATAGAAGGAAGTCTTTCTGCTTATCAGTGGGAGTAGTAAGCTCTCAGCAGCCTATCTGTCACTAGAGGAGTGGTTTCCAGCTCAGGAATTGCATTTTATTGGCTGTTTTGGGCTACTTCTATCCCTTTCAACTTTCTGACTTAAAAAACCCTGTTTGCCCAGGTTTGTGCTTGTTTTACCTCAGCAGATCCTGTTTGGGCATCCTGCAGAGTTCTACAGCAACAGAAAGAAGAGAGTGAGCTTCTGCTTGATTATAAGTACCTGGTTTTGCTTTCTTTAGCTAATTTTGCTTGCCGCACTTTATTACAGCCATTTTACAAGCTTTGGCAATTAATTTAACTGTTTTTTTACTAATTTTGCCTACTGCACTTTATTGAATAATTTTTTAAAAGTGAATTTTACTACTGCATTTACTGTTTTTCTGTTTCTGTAACAAAAAACGAAAAAAAGAATCCAATCTACTTGCTTGTTTCCCACCTTTTTCTCAAACTACAATAGTCCAGATCTCAGATTTGCTGATTTTAGAACTGTATTTTGTGTTCTGAGTTGTCCAGACCTTGCTGAGATAGAAGAAAGTCTTTCTGCTTATCAGTGGGAGTGATAAGTCCTGAGCAGTCTATCTATTGCTAGAGGAGTGGTTTCCAGCTCAGGAATTGTATTTTATTGGCCATTTTGGGCTGCTTCTATCCCTTTCAACTTTCTGACATAAAAACCCATGTTTGCGTGGGTTTGCATGTCGCGCAGCGCCGCTAAGCTAGGGTAAATTATTACTGGTACCTTAAAGTCTTCTCTTCAAAATTTCCCTTAGATCTTGCTAGCTTTCATCTTGGAGCACCCAAATCAGACCTCTAAACCCAGCAATTGCTCATAACCTCTTGCAGCTGTTATTGTAAGCATACCAACTGCTGGTAGCACTAAAAACATCCATAAAGGATACAAAAACAGCTTCAGTACTTAAAAAGAAGCAAAACAGCTCCAGTACTTAAATAACTAAGCACCTATCCAGGCATGTCTAAAGGTCAGTTCCCTACGTTTTCTCCTATTAACGTGGTGAACTTGGGCACCCTGAGCAATTGCCTCATGTACACAGACAACCCCTCTTCCTACCGCCAAACACATCCACTTGTGAGAGATGCATGTACATAGCCAAACTAGAGGATACTCTCTCTCAAACCAAGACTGTGCTAGCCAGTCAAGAGGAGAAGGTTAACACATACATCACACCTCATAAAACACATAGATCCCCAGATCACACACCACCAGACCTCTCACATAGTAACACAAAACACACATCCACTTTTGCTGAACCTCTCAATAAAAATCTGCCCAAACAACAAAGACCTCCGAGGCAGAAATGCAAGACCATCTCATCCGAACACAACCCCCAAGACACATAGCACACATAAACAGTGTGCCACTCAGCCTAAGCCCCTATGGCAAAACATTTTACCCAATACACTAGTCATAGGTGACTCAATAGTAAAGCACACTGACGTCCCACTCACTAGGTTGAATAAGGAGAAAGTTATGGTCAGCTGCTTGTCAGGTGCCAGGATTCGCCACATAATGCACACACTTGGGTCCCTCCACAACAAGTAGAAATATTACTCTGTCTTTGTCCATGTTGGTGTGAACGACCTAAGACATACTTCCCTGGATTACATGAAAAGAGACATGGAGGAGCTCTCAGATCTTATAGCCTAGGCAGGTATGACCCTAGGCCTGAGTAACATCCTACTGTCGCCTAGAATGATACCACAGTGCAAGCAGAAAATGATTCACTTCAACAATTGGCTAAGTTTCTGGTGTCATTCAAAGAGGATCCAGTATCTGTTTGCCTGGGATAACATGATCGACAGACCTCAATGCTTTGCCAGAGATGGCCTGCATCTGTTACCCCTAGGATTCCAGATACTGGCAAAGGCTCTTGCCACCCCTATAGTGCCTTTTTTAGGCAATGCCCTGAATACAAATTTATCACCATAACAACTGCAAGCAAATGCAAACTGAGGGTTAAGCTACTCAAAGCTAGAAGCCTAAATCTCAAAATGCACTTGCTGAAGTCACTCCTTAAACTGGAGAACATCAACCTGTATGTAGTAACAGGGACCTGGTTCAAGGCTCCAGAGAGCACCCCAGTGCTACCATGCTACATTGCATATCACACCTTTCGGCCCCTAAATCTGGACCGAAGCCCTAAAGGAGGTATGGAATGAAGCTCCAAAGGTGGTGGTGTATCCATCTTCATAAAGGATACACACACCTCCAGACTGGTTGCCCAACATAATGCATCAGAGATACTACAGGTATAACTAACACTGGATAAAACTGCAATCCAGGTTGTAGCCTGCTATAGATCCCCCACAATGTCCTAAGACTCCCACTCCGCATCCCTGTACACTCTGGAAAGCATTAAGGTTCAACCTAATACCTTTATACTGGGAGACTTTAACTACCCCTCTATTAGCTGGGAAAATTACTCCTGGTCAAACTCTTTTGCCCAACGATTTCTAGAATTCATTAATTCCAGTGCCCTGGACCAACTCATTCTCACCCCTACCAGAGGTAAAAATATTCTCAACCTTGTCATTACAAACATAGGGGACCACTGCTCTACACCAGTAATCAACTCC
This sequence comes from Protopterus annectens, assembly GCF_019279795.1. NCBI lineage: Eukaryota > Metazoa > Chordata > Ceratodontiformes > Protopteridae > Protopterus > Protopterus annectens. The sequence continues at coordinate 1,578,419,762 of NC_056728.1, read as the reverse complement.
TCCCTGGGTAGATAATCACAGTCAATATCCAAATCCCGCCCTCACCCCCTATGAAGGAAACCACAGTGAAGAACGTCCCCAAAGCCAATTTTGAGCTTCTAAAGGCAGAGGTGTCAAACTTCACGTCATCCATGCAAATGGGGAATGGATGTATGGCTGCTGAATCATACACCAAGGCGCTTTATGAGTATTTACACAAGTGCATGGATCGGGCCATACCAAACAGAACCAAGATCCTGGAGAAGGAAGCCAATCTGGTGGTGCCCTCCCATTAACAACTCTACAACAGAAGGAAAATTCTGTTGCAGAAAAGGGTAAAGTCCCAAGACTGGAAAAATTCCGTTGTAAGTCTCAGCAAAAAACTGAGATCCCTCATCAAATCCTCCAAAGCTAGTTACGAAAACAAAATTGCTACAGATGCTAAAGATAACACAAGGCATTTTTTAGTTATGTCAAGAATCTGCTTAACAATACACAGAGGTGCTCTGAGCTACTGCACAATGGCATCACTTATACTGAACCAACAGATATTGCCAATATCTTGGCTGACAGGTTTAGTGCAAACCTTACCCCCCTTCACCCGCTAAAAGGCCCATCCGAACACCCGAGGAATGCCAAATCCCTAAAATCACGGCTGCACAGGTAGAAGCCGCACTATCCAAAGCCAAAAATACTGCTTCCATGGGACCTGATAATATACCTGGCTGTGTCCTACATGAATTGTAAAGGGAACTGGCACCACACCTAAGTGTCTTGTTTAACCACAGCTTCACTTCAGGCTTTGTTCCCACCGAATGGTGCACCGCTACAGTCATTCCACTCTGCAAAGGATGAGCGACTACTGACCTGGGATACTACAGCCCCATCAGCCTGATGAGCCTGATCTGTAAGGCCATGGAGCGCATCATTATGGAACTCATAAATAGGGATATAGGGAACCTTCAAACCCTGGATCCCTGACAGTTTGGGTTTGTGAAGGGCAGATCATGTCTGCTCAACCTGATAGACTTCTTTGAATCTGTCACCAGAGAGATTGATGAAGGCAAGGTAGTCCATACAGCCTACCTCAATCTAGCTAAGGCCTTCAACACCATCCTCCACTCAGGAATCATTGACAGACCCACTAACCTAGGCATTAACCCCTACGTCATAAGATGGTTCGCCAACTGGCTCATGGGCAGAACCCACATGGTGAAAGTAGCGGACTCCAAATCCGACTTCCGGGCAGTTACAAGTGGAGTCCCACAGGGATCTGTCCTGGGTTCTCTCCTGTTTGTTATCTACTTCTCTGAAGTTCAGGCCAACACCAAGGAACTCTGGTTATCCAAATTCAAGGATGACTGCAAACTGGGAGCTATTATTGATTCTCAAGCTGATGTAGACACCCTACAAAATGGCCTCAGAGACACCAATGACTGGTGCCAGAGCTATGGTCTTAATTTCAATGCTAAAATGTGCATCGTCATCCCCTTCAGGAAAAACACGGTGCCCACGAACTACCACATTGATGATAGCCCTCTCAACTCTCAAGGTGTGATAAGAGATCTAGGGACACAGGTAGATAGCAACCTATCCTTTGACAACCATGTTGCCACAGTAGTTAGAAAGTCATTCTATGTGGCACACCTCATTACAAAAGGTTTCCCATTCAGGAAGAAAGAAGTCATAATCCCTGTCTACTCATCCCTCATTAGACCCATTATAGAGTACAATGCCCCATTCGGCATGTACTTCACACGACACCTACAACATCTAGACAGGCCACAAAAATTCCTTACAAAGAGGATCCTAGGACTTAAACTCATGCCCCTCTGCCCTTCTGGTTTAAAAGACCATATATGTGCTTGTTTCCCATCTTTCCTGTAACTAACCTATTGGGAAGCACTAGAAAGCCTTAAACTGATACATGCCTTCTAGCTTAGAAGAGAGACTTTGGAGTGATTAAGTATCAGTTTTCTGCATTTTCTTGCTGTACTTAACTGTTTTCTGCCTAAACGCCAACTTTCCAGCATTTATTGTGATTTAAAAGCTTGTTTTTTTCACATATTGTACTTATTTGACTGCATGCACTTTTAAAAAGTCATTTTTTGTTTAAATAATTTGTTTAACTGTTGTAGGCTACACACTAAAGTGTGATAGCCTTTTCTGATCATTTGTAGTTGTTTAAAGCTGTTTTAAGTGTATTTTTTTACTGCTTTTGCCTTATCCTTTCAAAAAAACAAAAAACTCCTTATTTCCCGCCTTTCTAAGTTAGTATAGTCCAGTTGTCAGGCTAGTGCTGAACTCAGGGCTGTGTTACAAGTTTCTGAGTTGCCCATACATTACTTGGATAGAAGGAAGTTTCTCTGTTCACCTATGAGAGAGGGGAGCTTTGAGCAGCCTATCTGTCCCTGGAGGAGTGGTTCCAGCCCAGAAGTTAGTAGTTTATTGGCCATTTTGGGCTAATTTCTATCTCTTTCATTTCCCTGCTATAAAAACCGTGTTTGCATGGTTTTGCATGCCGGGCAGCACTGGTTAGCTAGGGTTAAATTATTCCCAGCTCCACTAAGTTTCCTCTTCAGTTTTTCCCTTGAAACTAGTCTAACTCTCAACCTAAGCACTTAAAAAGCATCCTACAGCCCAGCACTTGCTCAGACCTAATAGCAAGCACTAATATACCCTGACACTTTATTGCCCAGCAGGTCAAGGCTCTTTATTCACCCCTCAAGTGAGTAAGCAGCTCACCCAACTATTCAGGCATGACCAAAGGGCACTTTTAGGTATATCCTCCAGTCCAGCTGGTGAATCTGGGTATCCTGAGGCAATGTTACAACTGCCTCATGTACACAGACAACCCTCTCCTCCTACCACAAAACACTAACATATGCGAGACATGCAATTATACAGCCAAACTGGAGGCTAAGCTCTCATCACCCAAGACTAGAACAGACAATCAAGAGGAGAAGGTTAACACTTGCACCACACCTCCAGCCACACATAGACCTACTAAACCAGCACTGGCAAAAAATACACATAAATACACAAAATAATACTCGGTGGCTTTAAATAAAAACCTGCAAAAGCATCAGAGATCTCCAAAGCAGACACTCAAACAACCTGCACCTCCCGTCACAAACCAGACAACACATAAAACACAAAATCAGTGTGCCGCACAATCACAGCCCTAAAGGCGAAATAACATATCTAACACACTAGTAATAGGTGACTCTGTAGTCAAGCACACTGACGTCCCACTCACTAGGCTGGGCAAGCAGAAGGTTACTGTTAGCTGCCTGTCAGGAGCCAGAATCCGCCACATAACACAAGCACTCAGGTCACTCCAGAACAAGTACAAATATGACTCTGTCATTGTTCATGTTGGTGTGAATGACCTGAAATGTACCTCCCTGGCCTACATGAAAAGAGACATGGAAGAGCTCTCTGATCATATAGCCCAGACTGGTATGACCCTGACCCTGAGTAGCATCCTGCCCTCACCAAGAATGATAGCTCAGTATAAAGAAAAAATGATCAATTTCAACAATTGGCTAAGCTTCTGGTGTCATTCAAAGGGGATCCAGTGTCTGTCAGACTGGGATGACATGCTCGACAAGCCTCGTTGCTTCGCAAGAGACAGCTTGTACCTGTCAATCCTAGGCTTTCAAATACTGGCCAAGGGTCTTGCTGCCCTCATAGTGCCTTTTTTAGGCAAGGCTTAAAAGTCAAACCCACCTCCGTAAACAGCACAATTAACAAAAAACTGAGGGTTATGCTACTCAACACCAGGAGTTTAAATCTCAAAATGCACGCGCTCAAAGCACTCCTCAGTATGGAGAACGTCGACATCTGTACAGTAACTGAAACCTGGTTGAAGGCTTCAGAGAGCACCCCAGCACTACCGGGCTACAACTCATACCACACATTTTGGCCACAGAACACAGACCGAAACACAAAAGGAGGGGGTGCATCCATATTCATCAAGGATACCTACACCTCCAGGTTAGTGGCGCAGCATGATACCTCTAGAATCATCCATGTGCAACTAACATCGGGCACATTTGCATTCCACCTACCGAACACCCTGATATTGGGCGATTTCAATTACACTACCATTAACCGGGATAACTACTTGAGTACAAACTCCCAGGCCTAGCGCTTACTGGAATTCATCAACTCAAATGCCCTGGATCAGCTGGCAAACTCCCCTCCCAGAGGTGAAAACATATTGGACCTGGTCATCACCAACATGGGCGACAGGTGTTCCACACCGGAGGTTAACCCATCACTGGTTAGATCAGACCATAAACTAATCACTCTGGATGTCCACATCCCACCACCAACTAAGGAAACCACAGTAAAAAACTTCTCTAAAGTAAACTTCACCTTACTTAAGACAGAGGCGGTAAGTTTCACAGCACCCACGCTAAAGGATAACGCTGCCCAGGATGCAGAAACCTTTACAAATACACTATATGAGCACCTACAAGGATGCATGGATCATGTCATCCCTAGCAGAACCAAGACTCACTCCTCTAAGAGAAGGAAACCAGTCTGGTGGACCCATGCCATAAACAGGCTATACAATAGAAGGAGGAAACTAGTTCAGAAAAAAAGCAAATCTCAAAAAGTAAAGACATCCCTGATCAGTATCAGTAAGAAACTAAGGTCCCTCGTGAAATCATCCAAGGCTAACTTCGAAACATCATCACTGATGAAGTCTGATACTGCAGACGAAAACGCGTGTGTTAAGAGCGTTAATGTTCCAGTGTAGTGTCGTTTTCTGTTTGGAGTTCAAGTGGCTCGAATAAAATCGTGTCTTGAGGCAACATTTTCTGTTCTCCACTCTTCTATTGGATTTTTTCTTGGCGTTTTGGTTTGAGTTCTTCATACCACCACTTTTTTTGTTTATCGCCCCATAAGCCTGACTAGCCTGGTCTGCAAGGCTATGGAGCACATCATCATGGAACTCATTAACAAAGACATTGGGAGCCTCCAAACACTTGACCCAACCCAGTTCGGCTTTGTTAAGGGCAGATAATGCCTACTAAACCTGGTTGACTTCTTCGAGACAGTCACCAAGGCCATAGATGAGGGAAAGGTGGTTCACACAGCCTACCTTGACCTCGCCAAGGCTTTCGACACCATTCCCCATGTGGGTATTACAAAAACACTTACCAGCCTGAACACAAACCCCTACATCACAAGATGGGTTGCCAACTGGCTTACAGACAGAACTCACACAGTAAGAATAGCGGGCTCCAAGTCCAACTCTAAACCAGTCACAAGTGGTGTCCCACAAGGCTCAGTCCTGGGACCTCTACTGTTCGGCATATACTTCTCACAAGTACAGGCAAACATAGGAGGACTATGGCTAACCATGTTCGCCAATGACTGCAAACTGGGAGCCATAATTGACTCTCCGGCTGACACGGACATCCTCCAAAAGGGCCTTACTGAGATGGACACCTGGTGTCAAAGTCATGGCCTCATACTAAATGCCAAAAAATGCATAGGCATCTCATTTGGGAAAAACAAAACTAACACGAATTACCACATAGGTGGCAGCCCCCTTAATACAGAAGAGGTAATAAGAGATCTGGGGACCCAGGTAGATAGTAATCTCTCCTTTGACAATCATATTGCCAAAGTAGTTAGGAAATCCTTCTATGTGGCCCATCTAATTACTAAAGGGTTCGCATCTAGAAATAAAGAGGTTATAATGCCCCTCTACTCATCACTCATCAGACCCATCATAGAGTACAATGCCCCATTTGGGATGTACCTCACAAGACACTTCCAACAGCTGGAAATACCACAAAAGTGCCTCACCAAGAGGATTATTGGCCTCAAACATATGTCATATGCAGCCCGACTGAAAAAACTCCGACTGTACTCGGTGGCATATCGCTTGCTCAGAGGTGATCTCTGCCTGACTTACAAAGCCATGTCCAACTCAGAATTGATGGACATGCTCCACCTAAAGAAATCCAAGTCACTGTGAGCCACGTGCTCTAGTGAGCTAAACCTCGCCACAACAATAAATAGAACATGCTGGAAGGATGGATTCCTGTCACAGAGACTCCCCATGCTTTGGAACAAAATTCCAAACTACATTAGGCAGAGCCCCTCACTAACACTCTTCAAGAGAAACCTTGACGAGTGGATGGGTAACAGAAAATACACCTCTGGGATCACTTCATTGGCTCTGCTTGACAAAGGATCAGTTAATTAATCAATGGGGCAGCGAAAGCTGACACACTCTGGCTAGGCTTATAAATGCCCTCGGGCAGATAGCCTAGTACCTACCTATGAACCTATGAACCTATACAGACAGACTCAAAAAAACTCCAGCTATATTCCGTCTCATATCGCCTACTTAGAGGCGATTTCTGCTTGACAAACAAAGCCATGTCTGACCCGTTGTTGCTAGACATGCTTCATCTGAAAAAGTCTCAATCCCTCCGCACCACACTCTCCAAAGACCTCAGCCTCATCACTACAATAAACAGAACCTGCTGGAGAGACAGGTTCCTAACCCAGAGACTTCCCATATTCTGGAATAAACTCCACATTCATGTCAAGCAGAGCACTTCACTAGCCCTCTTCAAGAAAATTCTTGACGAGTGGATGCATAACAGGAAATTCACCCCAGGGATCACTTCAGCAGCCTTGCTCGATAGGGCCACAAGGAACTAATGAACAGGATGACTGTGAATATAATTGGGCTAGGCTTGTGTTGGCTCCAGGGCCATTAGCCTAGTACTCACCTATGAACCTATTAATACATATGTGCTTTGAGGCTGCAATGCTATTGATCACTAAAGCATAGCTCTGGGCCAGTAGCATAATGTATTCTAATTGATAAATAAGTACCCTGAAGTCACATCATGATGAATGACTAATGTACAAGTGAGGGGGATACTGTTTATTATTCCGACTATATGAATAAGTGAGTTCCATCACACTTTATATTGTGATGTATTGTACTTACAGAAGTAACCACTCTAAAGCTATACCATGAGGAATCCCAGACGCAGAAGCATATGTTATGAATTGTGAGTTATAATTTATAAGGCTATAAGGTAATCAATACTTAGTAAGAAAGAATGGGATGTGGAATAAACGCTGGTTGGACCCAGTCCTTACCACTTAAGTATAATGGATTCTTCTCATTATAGTTTTAAACCCCTTAGTTACCAGTTTATGATTCAGTACAGTATAACTTCAAACCTTTTACATAACAGAGATATTCTTGCTTAATTGATAGGTAGCAATTGTATTCTAGCATCAGACCCCTTACTTGTTCATTATTAGTCTTCGCACAAGAGCCTCATAATTTTGTCAAGCATGGATTTTACTGCACAAAACTCTAAACTACATTATGTTGTTCATTTGCAAAATGAGTAAGTAAAGAAATTCTCAAGTTGTGAATCTATTATTATCTATTAAAGGAAAATTATTACTTATGTGAACATAATCTGTTCGAACTTTGTAAAACACCCTTATAGGTGCAGTAAAAAGGTTTTGCTGTGTCTGACTTTGATTTAATGATCTTGAAAGGTAATGATAGCATGTGTAACTGAACTTCACAGTTGGCTGAGTATTAAAAGTGAATGCAGGACTGAGAACATTGCAAGAAACTGTGTGGCATGTTATGGAATTGTATCATATGGTTCTGATGTAATTAAGGCAACAAATATATTTCTGGAACATATAAGCCAACACTAAAAAACTGTACATTCCATTGGTAGAGTCACATTCTGCGGTGTCTGTAGCTAAGGACACCAAGCAGTGACATTCTAGTAGAAAGCAATTTAAATGAAAATTAAAAAAAAATGCAAAGTCAATAAATATCATGCTCTTATTAAAACTGGTCATTCTGTATAATATGGTATTCATGCCAAGCAAAGCCTGTGCCATTTGGATAGAATCTGCACAGCTGTTTACTTACCAACATTCTGCAAACCAAGCTGAGGATGGTGTATGTCTGTTTGCAGTGCTCAGATTAAGAATATACGACACAGTGAGGACTGTCAATAATAATGTTCTAAGTATTCACTGATGTGCACTGCTGCACAGCAAAACCAGATTCTTTTGTTACAAGTGGCTTGACATACGGTGCAAATAACTGGCCAGCAACCATACATTCTTGATGCCTAAACATTAAATACAAGCAAAGTCAAAACATTATCTGTAATGTTACAGATTGCATTTTAATAGCCAAAGTCTCTGTAGCTGAGAATTTTATTTATCCCCACATTGAAGGAACTATGGAGTTAAACTAGGAAACTCTGTGGTGAAGAAGGTTTGTATGTATATAGCATATATATATATATATATATATATATATATATATATATATATATATATATGTATACATATGTGTATATATATATATATATATATATATATATATATATATACACACACATACACACACACACACACACACACACACACACACACACACACACACACACACACACATTATTTTAAAGTTAATGATTGAATTTTATTTGAAAGGGGGAGCTTATTCCTTGGAAGCTGTTGCATATCATACCTGACAATGTTTTTCTTATTATATATTTTAGAAACACATTTCTCAATTTCATGTTAGTTCTCCCAGCAGTGAAATTCAGGCTTGAGACTTTCACAGAAATGCATTCTTTCCCAGGCAGCAGAAAAAAAAAATATATATATATAGTTTGGATATATATTAAGTTTAGAAAAGAGTAATTTATTGAAATTGCAAATATCCATGGGTATAGTTCAAAATATTTAAAATATGTGCCCCCCACACACACCCTTACTATATATTCTAACTCCAGGGTCGCACTACAGTGGGGGAAAGGCCATATATAACTTTCAGTGAAATGTGTTTCAGTGACTTGTGTTTTCAGTGAATTCAGCTTTCAGTGAATTGTGCACAGTCAAATGTGTTTCAGTGAAATGTGCTTTCAGTGAATAGTCCTAGACCCATATATATATATATATATATATATATATATATATATATATATATATATAGATATAGCTAGATATATATATATATATATATATATATATATATATATATATATATATATATATAGAGAGAGAGAGAGAGAGAGGTATAGATATGCTGTACACCACAGGGGAAACCAGTTAGTTGGGAACAACAAAGCTGCTGGCTGAGAATCCTAATAACCAGTAAAAAAGAACCATTCAGTGTAAACAAGCTCATTTGAGACCTCAGAGTAATCAACACAAGGATCCATGTTTCACACACACACACACACACACACACACACACACACACACACACACACACACACACACACACACACACACACACACACACACACACACACACACACTTTATACAAAACAATATCAGAGTTAAGCATGCATTACTATATACATTAGAAACAAAACACAATGTTCATGTCCAGGTTGCTTCATATCTGCTACAGGGTTTAGAGATTCGACCATATCTCGTAACATAACAGTTGGGACCAAATTTAGCAACAGGGAAAGTCTGTGGTGCACAAGTTATAGCAGGAACTTCTGGATGCAACACAGGAATGGGAATGTCCTCTGGAACCTCCTCTGTAATTGGAACACTGGACAATTCACATTCCACCTACAAGTTGCTCCTTCTGATTCCACATTGGACGATCTCAGCTCTGGACCAATATTCTTCATGACACAAATCTGATCATAACCTTTCAATGTTTGCATCCTTACCACTTCTCCTTCTTGTAATGGACTGAGCAGTTTACTGATCTTATCATAGTAGGACTTCTGGGTTAGGTGCTTCTTCAACAGATTGGCTTTCACTAACCTGTTGTTCTTGACACATGGAACCAACAATTGACTACTGATTGGTAATGTGGTTCTAGTTTATCTCGACAGAAGTCTCTGAGTAGGTGAACCAAGATGTTTATCATGACGAACATTTCTGAGATTCAAGAGATTCAGGAAAACATCACTATTATCTCATTTAGACTTCTCTAGTAACTGTTCTGTGCTTTGAACTGTGCGTTCTGCCAATCCATTTGATTGCAGGCACTCTGGACTACATGTGACATGAGTAAAGTCCCATTCTTCAGCAAATCTTTTGAACTGTTGGCTTGTAAATTGCGTGCCATTGACAGAAATAACTTTGTGCGGACTACCATGAACAGCAAAATGAAGTAAGTTCAAGTAGGTTAATCACAAACCAATTAGATTAAGAGTCTACTAACACCAAATAATGCTGACCATTCCACTGGAAGATATCAGTGGCTACTGTTGACCAAGGTAGTTCCGGAATCTGGTTGAGCTGAAGTGGTTCCTTCTGTTGATGTGTCTGTACTATTACACATGGAACAAGATGAAAGTGTTCTCTCAATGTTTAGTCCTCTCACCCTTCTTTTGGTAGAGTTGCTTCCTCTTTGACCACGATGCAAGATAGTAATGTACTCTGGTTACAAGGACTTTGGAACAATTACGTTCAGACCTTTCATAATGATAACTTTGTCAGATAAAATTTCATCTCTGTATGGGAAATAAGGTTGCACTTCTTGAGGTAAACTAGATTGCTTTGATGGCCATCCTTGATTGATAAAGTGGTTAAGCCTATCTAAAACTGGATCTGTGGTTGTGTGATCCCTTAGCTCATCAAGACATGTGTAAGAAAAATTTTTCACTTTCATAACTTCAAAATCAAGGTTTTCATTCGCATACTGTTCTGTGGTGTTTCTGAGTGATCCGGATAATGTATCAGCAAAATATAAAGAAGTCTGCCTTTCTTGAAGACAAGATTGAAATTATACTTTTGCAATCTCAGCATCATACTTTGCAGCCTGGCTGAAGCTGAATGCATATTATTTCTAAAGATAGTGACTAGAGGTCGGTGGTCCGTTTTGATCTGTGTAGGTCTACCATAAACATAATCATGGAACTTCAAATATGCAAACACAATTGCCAAATGCTTTTTCTCTGTTTGGACATACTGCATCTCACTTTAGGTAAATGTTCTCAATGCATAGGCAGCAGGTTGACCCTCTTGTAGAATGACTGCACCAAGATCAAATTTTGAAGCATCACAGGAAAGTGTAACTTGTTTTTGAACATCATAGTATCTGGGAGTTGGTGGACTAGCAATTCACTGTTTCAGGACATGAAATGCTCTTTGGTGTTGCTCTAAGGCTAGGATACATTTTTACATGTCAGCTCCCTGAGCTATGCTGAAAGTTAGCTCAAGTCTGGAATGAACATGCTTAGGTAGTTGAACATGCCAAAAAGAACACATTGTAGGGCTTGAACCTTGTCTGGAGCTGTCATCTCGAAAATGTCTGTTTGTTTTGAAGGGTCTGGTCATAAGCCTGTACTGGTAAATAAACGACCAACATAAGTAACTTCTTGTAGCCTGAATTTGGACTTGTGTGGACTGAGCTTAAGATTCACTTGATGTGCCATTTCTAGAACTTTTCTGAGGTTTCTGTCATGTTCTGCTTCATCATGACCTCCTACTAGTATGTTGTCTACTATAATAGCACAAGGATACCCAGAAAAAAACTTGCTCCACTGCTCATTGAAAGACTTCACTTGCAGAAATTATCCCAAATGGCATTCTCAAAAATCTGTACCTGCCAAACAGAGTACTGAAAGTAGTGAGCAGTGAGGATTTTTTTGTCAAGCTGAATTTGCCAAAATGAACTCTTTGCATCAAACACAGGAAAATAGTGGCACTTGCATCAAAGCTGTGATTTCCTTGACTGTGTACATTGGATTATGAGGTCATTTTAGTGCTTTGTTCAAATCTTGTGGATCAATATCTATTCTGATGTCATCTGAGCTTTTCTTATGAGCTGACTCACTGTTGTGCTTCACTGAGACTCTGCGAACTCTAGAATTTGCTGGAAAGTTCTGGGGTTTACCAGTGGGTGCTGCAGGGTTTACAGTTGCTGCCATGTGCTAGGGTCTGTTTCTTTTAACCACGTGCTGCATACTATCAACATGTATTTTATCACTGTGACTTCTAGAACTATCCTCATTTGTAAGCATATTTGTGTGAATTTCTGTGAGCCCATATAGCTGACAAATCTCAGTGGCCTTATTCAAAGTTAAATCACTGTTAAGAAGCAAAATCTTTCTCTCAGCATCATCTTTTATGCCACACACAAGTCTGTCCTTTATCAACTCATCCCTTAAGTCACCAAATCTGCACATTTTAGCCTTATTTCTCAGGTCAGTTATATATGCCGCAAACGTTTCTTCAGGCTTTTGATCCCTTGTATAAAATAAGTGCCTTTCCATTATAACATTTGTCTGGGGGTTACACATTTCTCTAAATTTATGTTTTAAGCACTCTGGGTCCTCCATTGACTCAGCTGGTACAACAATATGATGGTTTCCCCCCTCTTCTGAATAGATAGCAGGTGCATACACAAATGAATGGTCCCTTTATGTGGCTTCTGAACCAGCTAAATTAAGCAGAATAAATCCCTTTGTATGGTTTTCTTTATTGGAAAATGCAGAGAGTATGAATATGTCATACTCTTGCTCAAACAGTTCTCAGCAATATTACTGTCAAACACAAGTGCACTGGGTTTTTGAAATCCATCTGCCATGTCCACAAAGTATACGCAAACACACTAAAAATATGGCCCTTGCAATTATGTATAAACAGCCTGTTCTGTGAGCTTGTTACAACATTCAAATACACAATAAACTCTTCAGAATTCTATACTTTGTGAAATATGCTCTTTAATGGCTGTATTCATGCGAAATATGCCTTGTAATGGCTGTACTTTGTAAAATAGCTTTATTGTAATACTGCACAAACATGCGAACACTTTATACACTTCTTATAACTCTAATATTTTTGCTTAATATGGAAATACATATGCTTTGCAAAAATGTGGTCAATTCCCTTTATTTTATTCATTTTATGCAATTCAGACTTTATTTCAAATATTTGCCATAGTAATTTGAATATCTTTATCAATATCGTACATATCAATTTGTGCAAAATTATTTAGAATGTTCTGCATCCCTCATTTCATATTATGTGAAAAGAAATAGCGCTGAGCAAGTTTTAATACCTGAAATTCGTTCCTGGCCTGCTTTGCGATGTATGCACATTTTGGGATGATCCACTCCTGTATAGTCCACCAGCATCTAAACAACTGCCCTAAGTTATTTTAGCCAAGCCATTTCTGACTTCATGCCCTTTAGATATACTGGTTCGGACTCCATGTACTTTTAGACTTGCTACTTCTGGCACCATGTCGCTCGTTTGTCTCTAACACATATAACAATAAGGCACATATAACATATAACACATCAGGATGGATAGCAGCATCATTAGATACAAACGCACTAGTTAAGAGGCAGAGCTTACATACATATATGCTTACATCTCAACAGCTAACTACAAAATGGCAGTCTAGCTTGCATGTCCTCAGTATTTATACACTTGTGCAAACCCTTGGATAGCTTCTTAAAGGTATATACACACATATTGCTCCACAAGCTGGAACAATTGTATAGACTTATAACTGTAGATGTAAATACATTATATATTGTATATACCTGCCTTGTAACTGTGGTTGTTGTTTCTTGAGATATGTAACTGTTGTTTTTATGAGAACTGTCTGAAATTCACTTGTTAATATAAATCTACTGGGGTGTAGCTTTTTTCCCTAGGCCTCCTCTGAAAATGGGATCTGGCCAGATGGACTTTCCTGGTCAACAAAGACAAACAAATAAATAAATAAATAATGACAATTCCTGATGCCATATTATTGTTCTAGTAAGAAATTATTATATCTTTTCAAGTTACTTCAAAAAGCTTTTTCAAGGGCTACACAATGTTGCATTGCACTCAATAATGGACCATAGTACTGAAGTTTAAAGAGGTACAATATTCTCTCTGAAATTATTACACATGCCATTTAGAATAAGATTAGGATATGTTTTTCTGGCTTTGTTAAGCACAAACTGGTCAACATTTAAATTATTTAACATTGTACATAGTTCTTTAAGGATGACATTTGTTTAACACATATTTTATTCATGGGTTCATAGATTTATAGGTAAGGGTATTCCCCACCTTTATATCTTAGTAGGATAGTTTTAGTAGGGCTAGCTTCAGGACAAACTCTATAGGAGAACACTGAATCCCATATTCAGATAAACAGACAACTCTCCACCTTGCTTGTTATGTCTTGTTGTTCAGCCATTGTTTAACCCAATGAGCTGCATATGGCATGATATTTAATACTTTAAAGTTGTCAATTATTCGCCATATGGAATAGTGATGAATGTTATCATGAGGAAAATAAGCAGCATGCACTGTTAGTCCTTCATCACATGCTGCAGTTTCTACTTTGAAGAATATGACAAAAATTAAAGAGCAAACATTCCCTACAAACCCATACAATTTTAAAAGAAGTATTCTGGGTAAACTCTACTATGACTCTCTCCATAGCATTACATAGGAAAGTGTTTGGGTCTGATGTGACCCCTGCCCATATCACCACCATGTTTGTAAACAGTTACCACTAAGCAGGCTTATCCAAACCCTTTATGTCGGGGCTAAAATTTGGTATTGCAAATGAGGTACATTCTCTGGATGTGAAGAAAGCAAAATAAATAAGTTACTTGGTACTGTATCTGTCTGTAAGTATAGTCTATGTCTGCATTCATTTTCAAATGTGTTTCTCTTATGTATTGTCGAGTTACTGACCAATGAAGGTTCACCCAGATGAACACCAGTCAAAACTTCAATTCAGTAATATTTTTTTTAAAAAGGCATTTCTTGCAAGAGTATTAGCCCCAGTACTGACTCATGGGGCAGTCCTGTCACACTCACTCCACAGCTGTAGAACTGTGGGGAAAAGACAAGACTAGCAAGGATCAGTAACTCCTGCCAGTGACCATCCAGTCACTGCACTGGAAGTGATTTTCTATGGAAAACAGAGATCTGGAAATGCAGTAGATGGAACCTCATCAACTTCATATTTGACAAAGTGTAGGGAATCCACTCAAAATGCAACAACCCAAAAATATTCTTTATAAAAGAACATCCAAAATATGAGTTCTACATTTGTACTTAATGTTTTCCACACAAGAAAATGAATATTTGCAACAGCATGTACTGCCAAATAGTGAACTATATCGAAGTGCAAATCTTATCAAATCTGAATATTAGTCATAGGAACATATCATGTGTAAAATTATTACATTAATTTGTGAGAATGCTGTTTTCAACTCAGCTGGTTTCTGCACATTATTGAATTATGTCTGAAAGTCATCTGGAAATTAGGCTTCACCAACTTCAAAAGAATGTATAAAAATATTAATATTATCCAGACTTTTTTATCTCCAAACCTTTCATTACATTCATCTGGCAAGGGCAACATTACATTCATAGTGCCAGTTATATTCCACTCTTTCCACAGGTCTTGTTAACAATCTTGAAAAGTGAATAATTCTTTTCTGTAGTTGCTGGTTTTGCAACAGCATTGATTTCTAGGCAAAAGAAATAACATGATCATTCCTTCTAGTGACAAATTTATAATTTCTTTGAACTTTAATATTAATGTTTGTTAAATATTTACTTATGTCCAGTGCAGCTGAAAAATGATTTAACCACAAGTCATCATCAAAAGAAGTTGACATTTTTTTCTTTTCTGTGCCATGAAAGATGATTATAGGTAAAAGCCCAGTAACATGGAAGAGATGAAAGTAAGTAGGCACATAAACACTAAAAGATCTGTTTGTAACGTGCTGTAAAAAGAAGAGTTTCACATTTGTGTTTGAATACTTGCATAGGGTTTTGGAGATTTTTACAATTATACAGTGGTAAACCACTCAAAAATGTCATTGCTTAATGGAGAGATGATCTCTATATTTGTTTATCTGTTGAATATATTCCATACATGCACCCTATATATGACAGCAGGCCACTTGTTATTTATAGGGTCCTTGTGGGTGGTGATGTGGAAAATATCAGGGTAGCATCAACAAAAACATTATCAAGAAGTGTGGAATGCAGTAGAATCAGTGGACTAGGTTCTTCAGTCTCCAAAGGAATTGAGGAATGTTTCCTGTTTACAAAAATGTATACATGTACTTAAACATGAATGGTCTATGACCCCAGCCCAAAGTTTTCGGTTTGGATTCTGGCAAACTCTGGAATGTGGGACTTCAGCAGTAGATGTGAAGCATTAGTTTTTAAGCTGCCAATATGCAGTAGTTACAAAGCTACATTTCCTAACTATGGTGACCTTGGAACTAATCCCTTGGTCCATCCCTCCAGCAAAAGATTTTTCGTTCAATTTCTGCCATCTGGCTTTTGCTGGGATAGTCACAAGGAAACAAAAATAGGTCTTACAGCTGTCCGCAGTAGGTCAAAGACTGAGAGAAACACAGTAGAAAAGTCCACAGCTACTTATCCAACAATAAACTGGAGCAGATCTGCTCAAGAATGCAATTGAATTAGGTGTCAGAGTAGACCTATCTCTGTCAGGCTGTAAGAAATTTCTCCCAGCTCAAGATGTGTCCATTTTCTTTTGCCTAATAAGCTACAGCAAAAAGTGCTAACTGCACTGCGGTCACATTAGTTCCTGTGTTGAGGATGTGCATTAGTATGTTTTATGTTTAATATTGCACACCGTGTTTGAATAAACTGCTAACGGTGACTTCAGGTTCTGTACTGCTGCTGCTTTTTAACGGTGCAATGTATACAGTCTATATAGAGCAATATGGCAGTTGTTTCCTGTTTGGTACACTGCACTATGCTAATATTGCCTAATGGAACTATGTAACAGGTGACAGTCTAACAGACACACACTACAAAACAGTTGTATCTTAACACTACACCAATACCATTTAGTGGATACTGCTGATAAGCAGACTACACAAGGCTACATTGTTACAATACTGGTGGTATTGTCATCTAAAGTAACTCCAAAAATA
The DNA here is from genome assembly GCF_019279795.1 of Protopterus annectens. Taxonomy (NCBI): domain Eukaryota; kingdom Metazoa; phylum Chordata; order Ceratodontiformes; family Protopteridae; genus Protopterus; species Protopterus annectens. The sequence continues at coordinate 1,578,402,833 of NC_056728.1, read as the reverse complement.
TTATACTAGCTTTCTTTGTAGATGATCACTATAAATATGTTCTTTTGAATCTAAATGTTTGCTGTAAATATATAAGCAATCCTAGAGTGTAAATGTTCAATGTAATAAAGCTGTTACTACCTCTGACCCACACAGTGGCTGGAAAAGGTCCATGGCCAGACCACTAACCAAGTTAACAAAAACAAGTAATTAAGTAAATAACTAAAATAAAATAAAATAAAATAAATAAAGTGGTTCAAGCTGCATTCCAGGAAGTGTCTATTTTGGTCACAAAATGATTCTCCAATAATTTTACCTGCGACTTTAAAAATCAAGTTTCTAATTAATAAACTTATGAAAGACAGTATAATCCAAGCACCTGATTTTTATCTAACATGCCAAGCTACATAGCTCTGGGTGAAGGATTTTCTTTTCTTTCATGTTTGTTGCAAACGCAGTTTGACAAAACAATAAACACACATGGATAACTGTATTTCTACTTCTCTAGCTCAATGGTATATTAATGAGTGACACCACGCAAACATTAACTAATATTGTCTCTAAACTTTAATGCAAAATACCTAATTCACACATGAAACTCATATGAAAAACATCATGTTCTGTAGGGCTACTAGGCAACCTGAGTTCTGCATACTTAAAGTGCATACCTAGTAATAGTCTCAGATTACCCTTTTATTACAAAGGCTGATGTTTGGGATAAACACAGGATATGTAGTGCACTATTAAAGATAAAACAGCATTTCTAATGCTGTTCTCCAGTGCAGTTAATGTGTGAGTAATGACGCAGTGCATGTTTAATGCTGTTTGAGGCTTAGACAGCTGAACTGAGGGAGAGCAAAAGTTGTCACACTTCACAGTGATTAGTAAAAATGGTCATACCTTCTCTTGCGAACTAATATTCTTTTACACTTTTTCCTTACGTTTTTATGAAGCATATTTCCGAATAAATTATAATTACTACAGTGAAAGAGCAAAGGTTACTGTCACTAGTGTCAAGACCCCACTGCTGTAGTTTTCAGAGTTTAACAGTCACCTTGTTCCTACCTGTTTAATATAGTGCTAAATAACTAATCTCTTCAATAACTGATTGATGTTTGCTCTTGCTCTTGCTATGGTGTATACCTTAGCAATATATATTTTGCAAGATCCTTAATGAATATACTTAAATATGTAAACAAATAAGGTTTGGGAACAAACCAATTTGTCCAGAGACACTTTTGGAAGTTAGTTTGTTAGAGAAATGGTACGTAAAGGGTGTGTAAAGGTTTGGGGGAGATGGGGGGTGTGAATGGAAGTCGGAAGAGTCGGTTGTTGTAGTGGGCAAGGAATGGTTAAGCTTAAAGGGATGAGGGTTTGGAATGAAGTAAGGGAAGTGGAAGGAGAGGTTAAGGTGGTTTTATGTGAGTAGCTGAGTTAGGGGATCAGATTTAGGAGTGAACTTGCTGTGTTGCAAGTTTTACCTCCAGGACAACCAGTAGGCACTTCAGTGGACATGTAAGTCTTAGGTTAATAGTAGTATACATGGTGGGTAATGGTTGTATAAGTTTTTTTCTTCTTTTTTCTCTTTGCAGTTTTCACTTCAAATGGTGTGGATGAAGGGTTTTAGGTCTTGTTTGGGATGGAATTGTGATCATTCATTTGACAGTGTGAGGTGAAGTCGTGTGGAGGACTGCTTGCAGCTTATGATGGTATTTCTTTGGTTGGCTTGTTTCATTGTGAGTTGTTTTGGGTGGGTTTCTGTGGGCTTGTAGGCTGTTTTTTGTTGTTTGGAGCTCTGGGAGGAGGTTTGTTACTTAAATTGTAATAGTATTGTTGAGATGTCTTTCCCTCTGTCCTCGGTCATTGGTGGTGTAGCAAATCATGTTTTCAGATCCTGGTGGTTAGGTTAAGCAGGGTTGCAGTCTTTTAGGGCAGTTTTCCACTATTGCTGTTTGTTGGCATGATGGTGTAGTGATGTCTGGCTTTCTGCTGCTGGAATGGTTCCAGCAGAGCTGTGAGTGATGATTAGCATGTTTCACTGGCTTAACATTTGCTTGCCACACATGTGCAGTGTGGCATTAACCATTGGGGGGGAGGGGGGATAATGCTGATGTGCAGATGCTCAGTCTGAACTTGGGTTCCTTGCCCACTTGGGCCAGCAAGGGAATTTAATCATTTATTATATTAAAAACACACACAAACACACACACACACACACACACACACACACACACGTGGAAGTCTTAGAAGGAAGCCAGTGGGGACATCACATAAGGTGTGGGGGGAGTGCAGAAATATCTGGAGGTGTCCTCCTGGGCTTATTCGAGACTCATGTCACAAGGATCCCAGCAAGTATCAGTGCCAGGCCTTATAGAACAGGGGGATACAGGCCATTGCTAGGGTCAAGCTTTTTATGTTACTCTTATACATTTAGTATTAGAATAATGGATTTATCTTAGTGTGCAATTTTCTGAAGGATAAGAGGTTACAGAAATGATTTATTGTTATTTACTGACTTCAACTTTCAAATATCTCAGTGACTGCCAGGTGTGAGGCACAGACCAGGGATATGAGGCAGGGATCTGGACATGTTGCGAGATGTTGGACAGCCCAGCAAGATAACGAAAAAAAAGTGAGAGGTATGGTAGGGGCTTCCAGGCACAAGTTAGTTGAGACGAGTTTCCAAGATCAGGTAGAACTGCTGTCATACCTATCTGAGCAGGCATTGCAGCTACAAGGGGACATTTTTTTTTGTTTGTTTTTTTATGTGCTGATTTCTTTATTTTTCTTTCTTTCTTTTTTACAGATGGCTGGAATGTGCAGTTTGAGACAGATATGCATGGCCATTGTATCACAAGCAGAGGAGCTATTTTGGAAGCTGCTGTCAAGTGAGTCTTCTGCAGCTGAGGAACCTGATGTGTGCAGAAGGCAGATGCATGGGCAGGCACCAAAGAGCAGGATGGTGGCCCAGGGGAAACAGGCATGGCAGTGGGCAGATAATGTTACAGTGGATGTTCCAGCTGGTGGAGCAGTGCACAATGAAACTCAGGTAATGATGCTCTGTTAGGGGTTCAGGCAGACGTGTCTGACTTGGTGCAGTTTGAGAATAGCTCAGGTGCAGGTAGAGGTGGGGATCCACTTCAGCATCCCGGGAAGATTGTAGATGCAGTGGTGGATTTGGAGATGTTTAGGGAGTTGGGGCAGGTCCAGAGGGATGCACTAAGTGAGTAGGGTAGCTTAGGGTTGTTGTTAAGGCATTTAGGGTCATGCTTAGGTGGGGTTGAGTTGCAACAACAAGAAATGAGTTCACAGTTTGGGATGCAACTGGGGGACTGGCTAGCTACTCAGGGCTTGGGTCAGGAGAAAGGGGGGGGGTCTTTTTGACCCCTCGCATACTGGCATTAGTCAAAGAAAAGATCTGGAAAGGTGAGTACATAGATATCTTTGAGTTAATTTATGCTGAGGGGATGCAGCGATTGTTGGAACTGGAGACAGCCAATAGCAATGACCTTCTAGTAACCTTAGCAACACTGGGGCAGAGGAGAGTGAGTAAACTGTGAGCAGGAATGTGGAAAATTGATTCTTAGGTTTTGTGTACTACATGGCAGTTTGGCTGGAAAAGGATAACTCCATGGCATTACCACTTATGGCTTTTTTTCTCATGAATCATGAGGAATAACGACTGCGGTTGTGGAAAGCTTGGTTATGGTATGATCAACAGTTCTGTAAATGGAAAGTGTTGCATCCGTCACTGCACTGGGAAGTTAGGCACCCTGACATTTGGTTAGCCACCATGATGGATAACTTTGTGGGTCCTAGCAGATGGGGTAAGGTAGGAGGTGAGGTGGTCAGTGTGTATTGGGCCTTTAATGTAGGGCCTTGCTCATGGGCAGAGTGCAGGTTCTCGAACACTTGTTCAAATTGTGCAGGCATACATCTAGCTGTTGAGTGTGGCTGCTGGGGAAAAGAATTCGGTCAATCCAGGTTCATTTTCACCTAATGTGGGAGCATTATCTCCTTTGTCCAAGGGATTTCAAGGGTTTCAAGAATGAGGTAATTTTCAGGGGCAGAGAGGAGAAGTGTCTTTTCATGGGAAAGGTGAAGACCAGCTGAAGTATTCACCTTAGGGTGTAGGCATTGTGACACATGCTCAGGCAATTTCCTGGTTTGTGGTTGCAGAAGAGTTAATTTAGGGATTTTCCATGGGGGTTGCCTATTAAGTCAGGATTTCAAGGGGATGGCTTTTTCTGTAAGAATTTACATTCAGTGCTGGGGAAGGAGGAAATTTTGAAAGTTTTAGTAGCTAAGGAGTGGTGTACAGGCAGGTTATTGGGCTTGTTTGATTGTCCACCCTTTGACAGTTTTAAGGTGTTGCAGTTGGCTTTGGTCTCTAAGAAGTTGCCTGATGAATTTTAGTTGATTCACCATTTGCCCTGTACTTAAGGGAACTCAGTTAATGATTTTATTTCTGTAGAAGATGCAAACGTTAGGTATGCTTCATTGAGCACAACGGTAGGGTCATTTGGGGGTTTACAGATCCATGATTGATAAAGGTAGATATTGAATCTGCTCTTTCGTTGCTACTAGTGCAGGAGGAGGAGTGGCTGTTCTTTGAGCAAAGTGGTCGAGAGCAAGTTTTACTTTGACAAGGCACTGCCTACGTGGTGTTCAGTAGCCTGTGCCACTTTAGAGAAGTTTAGCACCACTTTCCATTGGATCTGTCAGCAAAGGGTGGGTAATCAGAAGGCAGTGCATTATCGGACAATTTTTTGTTGATAGCTGAAGGGTTTGAAGGAGCGATGGAGGGTATGCAGGCATGTATTTTTGATGTGTAAGGAGCTGGGTATTGCGTTGGCAACACAGAAGTTTGTAGGCCTTGTCAAGGCATTGTGTTTTTTGGGATTGTTAGTGGATGCAGGGCGAGGCTTCTTTTGTCTACCACTCGAAGATAGGGCAGTTGACGGAAAAGATTGCTTGGGTTTGGGACAAGGGCAAGCTGTGAATTAGAGATGTTATGTAGCTCAGGGCTGATGAATTTTGCCTGCAGGGCAATTCATCCTGGCTATACAATTTGCAGATGCATGGCATTTTTATTGAGAGGAGGGAGAAGTGGACCACCACTGGATCAGGACTGGTAAGCTTGTTCACGCCAAATTAGCACTGGGACTGTCCTTTTTGGACCAATTTAATGGTATTTCATTTTTGGAAGTTAGATTTTGTTGGTCAAGGGGAGTTGCAATTTTTTACAGACATGGCAGGGGGTATTGGGATGGGAGTATTGTTTTAAAGGGGAATGGTTTGTAGCTTGATGGCTGGACAACTGGACGGATGAATGGAAGAAAGATGTGGCCTTTCTGGAATTGATACCTATTTGGCCGGCATTTGTGGTGTGGCAAGAATGATTGCAGGGTAGAAGGGCCATTTTTCATTTGGACAATATTGCTGTGGTGTGGGTATTAAAAACAGCAAAATCTAGATTGCTTTTGTTAGTATTATGAAAGCTGGTTTTGCAGATTTTGTTAATAAACTTTTCTTTTACAGTTGTGCATTTGGCAGAGTCTGTGAATGGGATTGCTGACAGTTTGTCTCGTTTTCAGTTTTGCAGGTTTCAGCAGTTAGCCCCAGAAGCAGTGGATGGACTATTTGTGTTGCCAGATGTGGTGTGGCAGATTGGACTGAAATAATGAGATGACTGGTTCAGCAATCTTCGATAATTTCTACAAGGAAAGCATATGGAAGGGCTTTACATGAGTTTTATAAATTTGCTTTACAGCTGCCTGAGGAAGAAGGAGTTTGGTCCAAGAAACTCTTTTTGCAATACTTAGCTCAGGCTTGGGTGTAAGGGAAGGCTGTTCAGTCGGTTAAGGTGGGTTTGGCTGCCATTAGCATATCTGCGCTGGTGGTAGGGTTACAGGACTTGACAAAATCTTTGACCATCATTTGTATGTTGAAAGGGTGGGGCAGAGTTGCTGGTGGTAAGATGGATAGGTGATGGCCGATGACTAGGCAGGCTCTTAAGGTTTTGTTGCGGCATTTCGAATTATTAAATGGGGACTCATTGGATTATAATTTGTGGGTGACATTGTCATTATGGTTGTACAATGGAGTGTTTAGGGTGTCAGATTTGTTGGAGGTTGCTGGTTTGGCAGATTGCTTTGGCAAAAGATATTGATGAGTCGATGTGCCTGGTGTGGTGGACCATGAGGTTACAGCTGTCTCATTCTGGGAGTCCACAGAACTTGTTTTTTCTGTCCAAGGGGGGGGCGGTAGAAACAGGAAATCAGTTTTTGAGTGTGATGAGAAAAGGCTTTTCAGTGTTTTGGTTTTTAGGGAGAGGTTTTTTTGCTCATTCATTTTGTATTGGAAGGGCTTCTGATTTGGCAAGAAAAGGTAGGTCAGTGGAGGTTATCAAGAAGGTAGTTCACTGGTCTTCAGATGCCTTTATGTCTTATATTAGATAATTGGTTGATTTCATTGTTGCTATTTTTTTTTTTTTTTTTAGGAAAAGAGGTGCTCATTTTGGGTCATTCCTATGTTTATTGGGTGGCAAAATGTGCTGCAGTTAGCTGGGTTTTCATTATTACAGGTGGAGAGTCATATGGCACACTATCAGAGATGGCATTAATTAGTGGAAGAGTTTGTGAACAGTCATGGCTTAGGATTGCACAAGTTTTAGTGGTTCATTTAGCAGGTAATGATTTGGAAGTTATTCCAAAACAGCGATTGGGGTTTAGGATATTGGAGTACTTCACTATTTTAAAGAGGAGATTTCTGGGAATGAGTATTGGTCTGAAATAGTACCATGTTTGTGTTGAAGGAATGCGGGCAGTTTTACAGGTATTGAATGAGCCTGTAAGTTTGTTAATTTTAGGTTGTCAAGGCATTTGGTGGATTTGGGTATTCATGCAAGAGGCCATAGGGACTTTGATGACAGGGACCCAGTTTGGTTTAGAGGGATGGCATACACTTGAATGAGTTAGGAAAGGATTTATTTAATGTACTTCTGGCTTTGTTTTTGGAAGTCTTGGTGAAAGTGTTGCAATAACTGAGGGGGAACAGCCTCTGTCAGGCTCATGGGCAGAGAAGATGAGTAGGCTTGTCCCTCTTCTGTTCCCCTCTGGTGTTGGATTTTGGATTGTATGGAGACGTTGTTGGGTATGGAAGTAAGTGGTGGTACGCTGCTTCTGGTAAGTGAGAGTAAGAGAGCAGTTGAGGTAACGCTACTTATTTTGTGGTGTGATGAGCAGCGTACACTGCCCTGTTAAATTGTTACACGGATGCTTGTGTGGTGATTAATCTGTGAATGTTATCCAAAAAAGTTGTGATTAAGAATGTTTAAATAAAGTTTGTCATGTACCATTTTGGTGTGGTGTGATTTATTGATGAGGATAGGGACAAATGAGATTTGGGAACAAACCAATTTGTCCAGAGACACTTCAGGTTGTTTGCTAGGGAAAGGCTAGGTAAAAGGTGTGTGAGGGTTTGGGGAGGTGTGGGGTTTGAATGGAAGGTGGAAGAGTTGGCTGGTGTAGTTGGCAAAGAAGGGCTATGCTTTTTGAGGGTCTGGAGGAAGTAAGGTAAGTGGAAGGAGGGGTTAAGGTGGTTTTATGTGAGAGTAGCTCAGTTTGGAGATCAGATCTAGGAGTGAATTTGCTGCCCACCCTCCTTTCCCCTTTTTATGGCATAGAGGATTTTGGTTAATTTCATATTTGGATTAACTGGTTAGCGGAGAAGCGGGGTAGGCTTGCCCCTCTTCTGTTCCCCATCTGGTGTTGGGTGTTGGATTCATTCCAAGGAGGTTGTTTGGGTATATAAGTGAGCAGTGGTACACTGCTTCTGTTAAGTGAAAGTAAGCGAGTGATTGAGGTAACGATGCTTATTTTGAGGGAAGGGTGAGCGGGATACACTGCCTTATTACATTTTTACACGGATGTTCATGTGGTGTTTATAAATGTTGTTCAATAAAGTTGTGATTAAGAATAAAGGTCGTCATACACCATTTTGGTGTGGTGTGATTTACTGAAGGGGATTGGGACAAACACTTTTTTGCAGAGCTTCTTCAAATGTTTGTGTGTACTTAAATTAAAAGGTGAAAACAAAAGAACACATTCAACAAAATATATCCTGCAGACACCGAATAATACCCTTGCTTGATTTCAGCATGTTGTTATGCCTTAGACAAGCGACCTTTCAAAATATATGTATATTATCTACACATGTGGCTACATTCAAAAAGTCCTTGATTTCAGTTTCCCAAAGCTGCAGCAAAGGCTGTAGGCTTTGAAACTGTTTTACTAATAGAAAATGAAGCCTTTGGCAATCAAAGTGCATCCCTAGAGTAGTGCGCGCGCGCGTGTGTGTGTGTGTGTGTGTGTGTGTGTGTGTGTGTGTGTGTGTGTGTGTGTGTGTGTGTATGCTCTTATCTGTAAAAGTATATGCAAAACAAATACACATACACACACACACATCTATATCAAGATATATATATATATATATATATATATATATATATATATATATATATATATATGGATTGATAGACAAGAAAAGCAAATTTCTATTAACATATGAAAGTTAATAAATGAAACAGACACAAGTTTTTCCACATTTAGTAAACAAAGCATGAAACAAAAAATTTAGCATCAATAACCATCCTTGATGAGGCCATCCTTTCCACTAAATGAATTCAGCAAACATCTAAAAGATCCCATGCTTTAAGACCTGTGCATACCTACTGTGAAACTTGGTTTCACACATGAATATATCCAGAGTCAACAGTCAGTCCTTTATGGTAGTAAAAGAGCTTTAAACTGCATACCGAGTCTAGAATAACCCATTATATATAAATCTTAACTTTTAATCTCCCAGGTTTCCACTCCTAATGTTACTCTGAACATATACTTCTTTTTCAGACCAACCAGCAATATCAAGTCAATGTGTTTGTTTGTAATGTATTAGGTGAGTTTATAATCAAGGCACTATGTGAAAATGCCATTAAAGGTGTTAGCCAAGAGCTAACATATAGAAAGGGTCTATATCATGTCGTCGAACTTTTAAAAGTTCGAACGTCATATGGTCAACACCATACGATCAAACTTTTAAAAGTTCGAATGTTTCAACGGCGATCTCCATACAGTGCAGAATGGGAAGATTTCCCTTTTCTGCACTGTAGTGCGATCTCAGAGTTGGTATATTTAAAGAGCAGGTGGTGTGGGGGGTGCAAGGGGGCTTGTCCCCTTGCTTAAACCATTCAGGTAGTTTTTTTCCTTGGTTTATTTTTTTTATTACATTTTCAAACTTTTAAAAGTTCAGTCATATGATGTCGACCATATGACATTCGAACTTTTAAAAGTTTGATTATGTAATAGCGAAGACATAAAAATGCACTGTGAAGCCGTTTTATGAAAACAGCACCAAATTAGTATCACGATATAAAATTTTGCCTTGTAATTTTAAAATAACAAAGTAGAAACAAAGACAACATTCCAGTGCTGTGTTGTTCATATGTTTTATTAGCCAACTACCCAGTACATTCATACGAGAATTAATACACTGAGGCTTTGTCCCTCTGTATGTTGGTAATTCATTATCTGATCTGTATACCCACATAAGTTTAGAACTTTCTTTGCTTCTTTTTTCTGTGCATATTTGTACTGTCTGTTTCCTGCTGCAGTAGACAGCTCACTCGATGGTTTCTAATGTTATAACTCTGACTCATAACATGGGAAATTTACTGATTCTCACTTTTATTGTTTTTTTAATAGTTATTTTTATTTTCTTCCCGAAAGTAGGAATGTTCTCATCAATAACACCATTGCACAATCCAACAACCAATATTTGTACAACTGACGAGGCCCTCCCAAAGCTAAACAGCGTGCTGTACTACTGCTGTTCCCTGCTGCAATAACTTTCCTCAAGCTATTGATAAAATGTTACTTTTCAAACCCAGTTAACATCAGTCTGCACAACTTTGGCTCTTCTCTTACAGGTCCACCTAACATTTAGCAGCATTCCCTACAACGTTGGCTCTACTCTTACAATTCCACCTAACATTCAGCATCATTCCCAACAACTTTGGCTCTACTCTTACAATTCCACCTAACATTTAGCATCATTCCCAACAACTTTGGCTCTACTCTTACAATTCCACCTAACATTCAGCATCATTCCCAACAACTTTGGCTCTACTCTTACAATTCCACCTAACATTTAGCATCATTCCCAACAATTTTGGCTCTAATCTTACAATTTGGCCTATAAAGTTAATTATCTAAATTATCATCTACAGTCACTATCACTATAACAGTGCACAGCCCTTGCCTGCAACCACTGATACTTTTTTGGCGCTCACCTCTGCTGGTTTTGCCCCTGCTCCATTTGCCCTGTAGCAGCTGCAAAGTTATGCAAAATTTTCTTGCGTGGCATTTTTCTTTTAAAACCGCCTGTGAAATCTGTGGTTCCCCCATGGGATCTCACTCTAGTCTTACAAGCCCTGACAAGTCCACCTTTTGAGCCTGCGGCCTCGGTTCCGTTAAATGTTAGGTGGAATTGTAAGAGTAGAGCGAAAGTTGTTGGGAATTATGCTAAATGTTAGGTGGACTAGTAAGAGTAGAGTGAAAGTTGTTGGGAATGATGCTAAATGTTAGGTGGAATTGTAAGAGTAGAGCGAAAGCTGCAGTAGCAAAGAAGGACAGAGGCCTGACTATGATCAATGCAATTCCTGTTCATTTAATGGCTTGATGGCAGGGAAGGATGGGAAAGCAAGTTGCAAACAGTCACAATCCCTTTGAGGAGGGGCAACAGTGCAGTACATATACTGGAGCTAGGCTTACAGCCACTGACTATTGGTAGTTTTATTATGTATGTATGTATGTATTGACATCTGATTACCAGGAAAGTCTGACTAGGTAGAAGCCCATTTTCAGCAGAGGCCCAGAAAGAAAAGTCCCAAATTATTATAAAGCAGGCACAACCTGTTTTTATTAGCAAGTGCGCAAAGGGGTTGGCATTGTGAGTCCTGCAATGATATGGGTATCCCATCCCCGTCACCTAGGAGCTTGATTAGGAACCTATATACAACATTGCTCTTGGTACTAGGTTGCCAAAAAGAGCACAAACTCTCTAATCTCTGCATGTATAATGGATCTTATTCTAGGATATCTGGGAGAACTCTGAATAGTGAATGGACTTGTGTTTGATAGGGGAGGACTGATGTTCAGCAAAGTGTACGGGGGAGAACCAAAAAAACCTAAATTCTACATGCTGAACCTCACTGCATCTCGGAAAGCTTTAAACTCAGTAATAAAAGGTGATTGCTGTATTATCCTTCAGGTTCTCAGCAAACACAAGTTTTGTAATAGTTATATCATTCCAGTCATGAAAGATGATTTCATAATTGTAGTATGAAGCCAGTTTGGAATGTATAGTCATATAAAAATGTGTGGAAACATCCATGCATGGATGAAGAAAAGTAAGAGGTTAAACTTAACGTTTGCAGCATTTTGTTAATCTTTCATCATGGAGACATGGGTCAGAACAATTAGTAATACAGCTTTCTTGTTATAATGCAACCATGTTTTAACATTTGATGAGGCATTTCTTTCAGTTAGTAAATATTCCTTTTTAGTTGAAGGTAGCATTTTGCTTTGCAGCTGTTTCTGAAGCAGATTCATGAAAAAATATGTTTAAATATGACAGAAAAGTGCAGGAAAATTCCAGTGTAAGAATAATTTAAAATCACAGAAAGAAGCTTAGTAATTAATGATTTTCAGTGCTTCCATTCTATATCTGTTCTTAATAGTACCATTTGAATGAATAATCATATATCTGTTGCCAAAATGTATTTTACATACTGACTTTGTATTTTTTGCATAAAATCACATTCATTTAAGAGTCAGAATTATACTAGACTGTCCTTACATTTTTCATTATCCTATGAGACAGTGGATTTTCAGTTACAAGCTTGATAGGTTATCACATGACAGTATTATATATAAAAAGGTTCCGTACACATATTTTTTCACAGCATTTATTTATTTTATTATTTAATATTTGTTTACCAGGAAAGTCTGACTTGGAACAAAGCCAATTTTCAGCAAAGACCTGGGGAGAAATACTCCAGATACATGTCTTTGTAATGTGGGAGGAAACCACAGTACCCAGAGAAAACCCACACGAATGCAGGGAGGACAGGCAGAATCTACCCAGAAGGCACTCCAGCTGAGAACTGAACTGGAGAACCTCTTGCTGTGAGGCGATAACACTACTGCTACATCACTGCTCCATCTGCAATCTGTAACAAATTTTATTTCTCTGATACTGTATAATAAAAATAGCTCTGCCCCTAATAATTAACTTAAAACTACTACTACTACTAGGCATTGTAACTCTTTATTTGCAGTTCCCCATTGCATAACCTCTAAAGAATATGGCACTGAACATTTTACTTAGAACACTATTTATTTATTCATTCATTCATCTATCTATCTATCTATCTATCTATCTATCTATCTATCTATCTATCTATAGCTATCCGTTTATTCAATTTGATAATCGGAGTAGAGCACTGATCCAACTGGACCTATTTCAGTCTCAGCCCAGTTATAAAATGACATCAGACAAGTCTATGAACTAGAAATATTAAATAGAGAAGTCGTATTGTATGTGATGATAAGATGATAATGAGTGAACAGCTGTGACATTGCAATAGTTCACAATATATATGCAGCCCGTGGACAGGAGAAGATATAATTAGGAGAGGAGATGGTGGTAGAGTGTTAAAGTGAGGAGGAGAAAACACAGTGAGGTATAATATATATATATTGCAAGACTTAGACAGGAAAAAGGGAAGACCACAGGAAAAAAAGAGAAAACACACAAAGGTAAGTACAAATTTATACTGTAGTACTACTGTATAAATGTGAATATACATGCATATCCATTAAAAAAATGATAGTCTTTTTGAATTTGAGTGACATCATCTTTCCAAGTCTGGCCAAATGTCATCTGACCCTATACAGCCAATAAAAAGCATGTCTAATAACACATCTTTTCTTAAGGATTCAATGTAATTTAGAATGTTATTTAAGCAGTAGGAAAATTATTTTTCCCTTAATAAAATGTCTGTTTATGAAATAACAATACTTAACCAGTGAAAGTTTATTAGTAATAAAACATTCAGTATTTGAATCTTGTGTGTTTTTAGTTCGTCTTGGTTTTTCTTGGTAAATGAACAAAATGATATACAGAGGCTGTTTCCAGATGTGACCCGTTTTCGGTCACAAATACAAGACAAGACGATGGTATTCAATACAGCAAAGTAAAGAATATCATGTTCAACTTGAGTAATATATATAAAATGATGCAAAATCAGATCAATACAGCAGATCAAGCAAATAGTATTATATGTGTTGAATATGGCATATAATAGCTTATTGTCTCAGTAACACCCATGGGACCGTACTAATAGCTGTGGGCATTACGAATGTAAATTAAATGCAGCTAATGGTAAATAATATACAGCTCAATATGTAATATGTTTTATACTTTTTAGGATGTTCAACAAACCATTGTTAATGCTAAGCAAAATACAGCTACCCTATATGAAAGTAATCCATAATATATTTGTGTAATATTTTTGAAGAATGTTCAAAAACTTTGCCAGTAGGCCCATAATTTTCACACTTTTCACTGATACCTGAAGATCAAAATGCAATGAATGTGATCCATGCTCAAGGAACACAAGTTCAAATTTCAGTGCTGACTAAAGTGATGCAAGGTATGAGTGGTACTACACTGCAGAGGTACCATACCTGAAATAAGGTATATAACAAACATCTCATCTTCCCATGTAGTTTAAACAGATATTATGGATCCCTGGCAGTCATCACTAACAAAAAAAGTTCTCTCAAGATCCAGTCAGTAGAGTCTGTAAACATCATTTGATTCTGCCTAGTGAATTAAAGAAATACTTAGCGGAATTTATCAAGTAAACAAAGTACAAGCTTACAACATGAACACATCATAAAATCTGCACTAGTCTATTCAGGTCACAAACTGGGTATTGTGCACTATAAACTGAATGTTAGCTCTTTGAACATTGTACTTTCATACTTTTCTTCATACCCCCCCCCCCCCCACCATTACACATTGGGGCATTAGTAAAACATCAAGTGAAACATAAGCCTCTGAACAGATTAGCAGTACAAGCCTCTGAACAGATTATCACTGTGTTGATACTAATACAACAGTGTTGGACTAAAACAGTGAAATGTATTTCATTTTATTTTATCCTAGCCAGTTATTTACGGAAGTGTTATGACCTTCCTTACTTTACCTCAGAATATAGGTTAGGCCTTCAAAAATACTGATCTTTCCTGATTCTGGTATCTGTGGCTAAAATAAATAAATACTCTGCAACTCACTGTTCAAGACTTATAGAAGAACTATTTTAAAAGGATATGGTTAGGTGTGATATATTTATATTTAAACAGCACAATTCTAGACAAACGTCAGGGCTAATAATAGAGTGTATGGTCAGCTGGTGCTTTTTTACTGTCAGAATTCAAAAAAAGCATGTTCATTGTAAAAAAAGAAATATTTTCTCTGTCACCAGTACATTCACAGTTTTGTTTCATCTTTTAAAATGTTGTTGGGTTATAAAAACACTTATTTGGCTAATATTAGATCAGTCAACACCTTCAAAGAAGAGCCTCTTGAAATGCTTACCTTCAAATGCAGTCAGAGTATCTCATCACATTTATGAAAAGATGGGATAAGCCAGGAAAAATGCAACTGCTCTTTCAAAAAGGTAATGCAGGAGAAGTAAACTAGGTTGTACTAAAGCTGTACTGATTTAAGAAAAAGTGTATGCAATTATTTAAAAGTAAAATAAATTTAATTGTGCTTGCCATTTTAGTGAATATGTAATACTTAAAAGAAGGCTGTATAATTATGAGTATATTATATATAAACCTCAAGAACGTGGGAATGTACTGCAGTTTGAAAGTAAAACTAACTCTGCAGTGCGTACCTGCAGTGCTTGAATGCTCATTAAAGATATTTTGTTTGTCAAAGGATATTACCTTATTTGGGACCTACCTCCCCAGAAGTATGCAAATGTGTAAATAAAAGAGCATCTACCAAACCTGGAAATAGAAGACTACAGGAAATTCTGCTTGGGACTGATTTAAATGGAGATAGAGTGTGTGCGTGTGTGTGTATGGGGGGGGCGGGACATATCTAGTTGAGTCGCTGTATTCCCTTACTGGAACATGCAAAAACAGATGCTACCCCTGTCAGAACTTTACAGATTCACTTCTGACCCAGTAAACTAGTAACAGAGATGACACAGTAAATATTTACAATTTATTAAGAGTCTAAACTAGCTGATGGTTAGAATTTGCTGAATGATATTTGTCTGTTTAGAACTTTTATTTTAAATTTCTTGTACAAGATTATTTCTGTTGGCATGTTACTTTTCAAGTAGAATGCTTTATTGTATTTCAAGTAAAGAAATGTATTATTCAATTTTACGTGCTTATGACTGGTGATTGATTTACTTAGGAGCTTAAGGGTATCTATAGTAAATCGGATGTATTGACCATGTTTTAGTATCTGTCTTTCAAAGAGTGACTGCTCAGAGCTAAATGCTGCTACTTAAATATATAAACGTTGACTTATTTTAAGAGTGAGTGAACAGTAATTTGTGTTTTTGGCTTAACCAGTAGAGTCTGCCTAGTGTCAGTGTTCTCTGAATTGGTGAATACAGTCTTGGTACTGGAGGGTAATCATTCCCTACAGAATACATGCACATAATTTTTTAATGTGTGCTCAGACAGTTTCAGATCTTTGAAACATACATAAGCACCTGTCCTCTTAAAAAGAAACATCACAGAGTATGTTATATGTATACAAATCATATCATTGTCTGTAGTTTTATTAAAGAATACTCACACACACAACACATACACACACACACACACACACACACACACACACACACACACACACACACACACACACACACACACACACACACACGTTCATGTACTTGTGCGCACACACACAAACACAGCAGAAAGTCATAACTGAAACACAACAATTAAGCAGGTATTACATTTTTTGAGCATCATTGTTTTAATAAATCTTGTATAGCAATCCTTTGTAAGACTTTGCTTAAGTAGAGAAGTCTTTGTTTCTCTAATGTAACTACATGAACAGGAAGACAAGAGTAACTTGAATATTAAAATAAACGTATACATGGCTGACTCTGTTAATATAGGGATGATAGCCCAGAATGTTGTGCAGGTGACCCTGGTTTGAATAACAGGTCTAGAATTTAAGAGACCAGGCAGAAGAGATCAGACTGAGTAGCTTTAGGTTGACTCCCCTGTGTCACAAGAGGAAAGGAACTCACTCCTGAGTCAAGACTATCCTCTGTGAAGTGAAGGAGGGTAGTCCAGAGTACATACAGACATATATGGCTGACCTTTACAAACATGGCACACCATGAAGGCAAAGTTAATATTATGAAAATACCAGAATTAAGGTAACATCATATGCATTGTACATTCTACATGCCAAGCTAGTCTAAGAAATTTAAAAACATATGAGAAAAAATCTGATCTGATCATATTAGATGGCTATCATCACCCACCTCTGACCTCCCATTGCTGTGACTCCAAATAGGGGAAATAATATTTGGTCCAGTGAAGTGTCAGGAAGATGAGTTTTGGTTAGTAAGGACCAGAAATAGGGAAAAAGGATTACTCTTAAGAGGTAGCTGTCATATGTGTTCCTGACACAAGTCATAAATTCCAGTCTTTCATTAACATTTTGTAAAAGTTCCTTCAGAACATCGGGCATTCTGGATCCTATTTGTACTGTGTATATCATTTTGCTATTGTTTTGCTGTGTAGATGCCCTGCATACAAAAACACTTCATGACAACTTGCTTGCTTCCCTGTTGTTTAAATTTAGATCAATGGTTTCTTAAGACAATTTGGCCTTCATTGTCCCATAACCCACTGATAATTTTAGGGTATAGGTAGTCTGAAGCAGCCTGCCCAAGGCTAAATATTCCTTTGAATATAGTTCACTGCAAGTAATATAAGCTCCTCCTCTATGCTTGGTGTCATGCAAATATACTTCTTAGCTATTACATGTATACATACACACCTCTTGATGTTGACCATAAAACTTTTTTTTTTCTGAAATGAATGCATATGCATTGCAGTGCCTCGCTGGGGAAGGAGACATTTCACTGTTTTCTGTGTCACCTAATTGCTCTGATGCTCAGTGGTTACACATGTAGTATATAGATCAATTCACAATGTGCCAAATGGCTACTAGATTGAACTGTGAATGTAACGCTTATAACAAAACCTCTGTTGCTTCCAGTGGCCTCATCTACTTGGACTATATAGTGTAGACAACACATCATCCAGGGATTACTCAATAAATGCATATGACTTGGTTGGACCTTGCAAAACATTATCCCAAAAATACTTATCCCAGTACTAACATTCATCTAATGAATGATGTAGCAGGTAATCTGTCTTTGTCATTGTATATTGCTCATTGGTGTCCAGTGATGCATGTTGAGACAATAGTTCTGAAACATTTGAACCTACTGTGTGTATCAATGACTGTCGAGATAAATACTAGAGTTTTATTAAAATAATATTAGTGAACTCTTTTATATATATTCCTTACCTATTTTGGCATGTTTTCCTCTCTTATCATTCCCCGCACTCATTGCGCCATTTTTCTCTCTCCTTTCCAGATACATTTGTCTGCTTCATCCATTACCATTTTATCCCAACTTATTTCTAAAGAAAATGGCTTTCTGCATTTATATAGTCTAAGAATGTCATAATATTTTGGAATTGGGACTATCCATGCACCGGAAAAACAAGAGACTTTGTGGTATTTAACAATTTATGCCAGATCACCCATTCACCATATTGTATCAACCCAATGTATGGCAGTTACTGCAGAAAAGTACTGAAAATAAAGTATTTCCTCATTGTTTCTGATCATGCCTCTGAATCACACTACCCACATTTATGTAGACACCCTGTTTTTGCTGCATCAGTTTACACAAGTGCAGGGGAACATTTTCTGAATCCTAGTCATAGCTTTCTTTATTCCAGTAACAAAAGGCACAGCACTAGCATCCATATAAAACAGGGTTTATTACATCAAGCTTTCGAGTTGAAACTCTTTTTCAAGAAGATTTCTTGAAAAAAAGTTTCAACTCGAAAGCTTGATGTAATAAACCCTGTTTTATATGGATGGTTGTGCTGTGCCTTTTGTTACTGGATTTAATTTCGTGTTGGTTCACCAGTACATTTAGCTGTTCCACATCTGTTTCTTGGACTTTGCTTTCTTTATTTCACTCATGCTGCTGCACTGTGTCTGTCTCTTCTTGTCCTCATTGTAGAATACTATGCATTTACTTACTATGCCTTTTAAGTGCTATCTAATACTCCTGTTACATCTATTTATACCCCCATCACTATACACCTTTCTTATCTAGTAACCTTACTCCTGTTAGAAATGCTCCTTTTCAGGCAAACCAATAGTTAGCCTTATTCTTTAAAAGCCCCTTTGTCTCCTGCAGTCACCACCATTTTGTGAATAGCTCTGTATTCCTCTGTTTCATTACACATATCATGCATAACTGTTTTCTGAGCTCTTTCATTCTCATTTTCCTTTCTTACTGTCTTCTGGGGTATTTACCATAGTCATATCCATTTTAACCATTGTTCATGCTTATTGACGTTTATAAAGTATATAATGCAGTTTCCATACTTCTACAACTGTGTTGCTTCCTATACTGTGGATAGTTGAGTTATCCTACAAGTGATCAATAACTATTAGGTTCCCCATAATGTCCCTGATACAATTATCCTAAACCCAACATTTCTTGTCACACTCGCTTCTGGTGCAGTCCACTGCAGGTTCACAATTCACGTGGCTAATCTTTTTATCCTTGTATGTTGTTTCCTTTTCCCTCTTTTTGTGCATCTCGCAGTCTGTATATTAAACTAAGGAAGTATGGGGTGAAGTCTCCCACATGTGGGTGCAGAGACATTTGTCTCCCCATGGAAAAAATATTTCATGTTTGCTTGCAAGGTGTTGGTTCAGCAGCATTATTTCTGACATTCCAAGGTCACAGACTTTATGATCACTGAGCCAGGAGTTGAGCTGTCTATTTGAATCTGTGAAGCTGGCGATGGTACTTATCAAAGTGTCTGTTTTTGTACATACTCAGCTTCGCAGGGCATGATTTTCTTCTAACATTATTTAATTATTCATAGACATTCACAGCTTTGTTTGTTCTTTTATTACTGTGATCTTAATTTGATGCAATTTGACATTTCTTCTAGGCCTTGAAAGATGTTGAGCTTTTCCCAGCTGGACTATTCCTGTCAACAAATGAACACTCTGATATCTGAAAGGAAAGGAAGTTAAACTTACTATTAGATGTGCAGACCAATAAACCGATGAATAAACAGACAGATATATAAATGAACAGAAGAGCGCCAACATGAAACAAATTTCTATATCATAACCATGCAAATATCCCAAGTTTAAATATATGTGTACTGCGCAGTGCTCTAGTAGTTTAAACTTGTTAGTGTAAGCCCCAAAACTAGGAAAAACTAAGTGTAAACATCAGTGAACTGTCAAAGTACCGTTTGCTTGAGGGTAAATACTCCTGTACCCCTAATCAGTGCCGTAGCTGGCTCATTTGTCACCCAGTGCTGATCCCTAATTTGGCACCTCTGTTGAGGAGTAAAAAAAGGTCCCATCTCCAGTCTGACACTCCTCCCATCTGTAAGGAGAAGGGACAGGTCCTGAAGCCTATGCCTTGTGTCCTAATGTGAGAGAAAGAAAAGAAAGATTTCCCCTGTGATCTGACACTCCACCCATCTGTAAGGAGAAGGGACAGGTCCTAAAGCCTATGCCTTATGTCCTAATGTGAGAGAAATAATAAAGGTTTCCCCAGTGATCTGGCTCCCCACCCATCTGTAAGGAGACCTTACAGGTCTTGCACCTCATTTTTAATGTGAGAATAAAAGTCCCTGGACTGATCTAGTACTCCCACCTGCCCTAATCCGTAATGTGCTAACATGCTATGCTCTAATTGAGAGCAAAAGAATAAAGAAAAATACTTTCTTTTTTCTTACTGGGAGTCCAGCTTCTCTAAGGAGGAGCACCAAGTCCTATCTCCCTCATACTTTACTGTCCCATAGAGGACATGTAAAGAGCATAAATTAAAAAAATTAAAAAAAGCATCTGCAGCTGACTCGCTTACACCCTGTGCCTGTGGAAGCTGTACCCTTCGCCTCACCCTAAATACACTCCAATATCTCTCAACTGCCCAGACTTTTGCAGAATGCCCAGACTTTTGCCTTATATTTTTTGTTTGTTCCTCATAACATTTGTTGTTTTCTGCAAATCACTGAGGATTGAAGTCACAAAATAATGACATACATTTGAGTTTCAGACTTCATACCTTTTTGGAAATACATGCTAACATTGATCCTGTTATTTTAGCAACATTCTAAGTTTATAAGAGCTTTATTTAAAACATGTCCCTATTTTTGGACCTTTGTCCCCTCATTATTTTAGGCTTTGTCCAGATTTCTTGCTATTAAGACATTGACAGGTATGTACACTTCTGTTCCTAATGTGGGGACTGTACCATCCACACTCTAGATGCCATGTATACATAGCAAGTTGGAGACCGATGATCTTTACAGAACAGAGGATTCTCCAACATACAACAATTTGATGTTTAGTATTTGTTCTTTAACTGCACTTAAATTTTTGGCATTCCAAGGATTGCACTTCCACTGCAATTGGAACACACACTGCACTTATATAGGTTCATAGGAACTCAGTAGTCTATTGATCTGTGAGGATCCTCAGAGGCCTAGCCATGTATTCCCAATAACGTAGTACAAATAACTCAGAACCCTTGTGTTTTATGTACAAATAACCCAGAACCGGGCAGACATTTATATGTTTCCCCTGTTCATAAGGAACAGAATGATACCATGGGGTTCATCCATGTACAAGTCAGCATAGATAAGGTCCCTAACTATATCACGGCTAGCTACAGGTCACCATCTATGCCTCTAGAGTGTCACAACTCTTACCTAAACTTACTAGAGACATTCAGTATCCAACCAAACACCCTATTCATGGGTAAATTTAACTGCCCCTCTATACTCTGAGAAACGTACACTGCCTCAAACTCACAGGCACAATGCTTCCTGGACATTATTAACCCAAACACCATGGAACAGATAGTGCACACTCTAAACAGAAGATCAAACATACTGTCTCTGGTACTCACCAACAGGTGCTGCAACCCCCCCCCCCCCACATCATGTCATGTCCTCACAAGTGAGGTGAGATCACAAAGCTATCTCCTTTGAAGTAAAAATCAACCCAGAAATCCCAGCTAAACCAGTAACAGTTAGGAATTATTCTAAGGTAAACTACATCCTATTAATTGACTGTATCCTCTAACCTGAGACCACAGCTCTCTATGCAGAATTATTCACAAAGTCCCTATACAAATGTGAATGGTTATATAATGGCTGCCATACCTACCGGAAGTAAACTCAAAACAAACACTAAAAACAAACCCCATGGGTGGAATACTTACCAAAATAGGGTATATATAGAAAAAAAAATGCATGACCAAGACAGAGCAATTCCCTTAAAGACAAATATGGGCTCAATTATACAGCTAAACAAAAAATTAAGAGGCCTAATTATTTATTTTATTTATTGACATTTTGTTGATTAAGAAAGTCCGACTGGGTCAGGAACCCATCTTCAGTGGAGGCCCAGGGAGAAAAGCTCCATCTAAACACTATATGAGATATATCAAAAGTATTACAAGTACTGTACATACACATTGTAAAGACTACAAACATACAATATCTAAAAATACCTATTAAATAGTGGAGTTATATTGTACGTACACACGTCATTTACAGTATCCTTGTTTGTTAACGTATTATACATAGTAATAGGTAAGAACATAGTTAAAGTAAACATAATACCAAAAAGGCCACCTACAAGGTCAGGATAGCATTGCAGGCTAAGGGCACTCACAAGGCCTTCTTCAGCTTTATCCAGAACCTTAGAGGTAACACACAGCAGTGTACTGAACTGGTGGTGAATGGTTCCACCTTCACTGATCAAGGTGATATAACAACTCTACTGGCTGATACAGTCGGTTCAAAGTTCACCCCCAAGTCCCCCCAGATCCTCCAGGATGAAATCCCCTATAATATACTCCTCCCCAGCTATTAACAGGGACCAAATGCAGGCCCTAGTCACTAAAGCCATGAACATGGGTCCCAACAACATCCTGAACAGTGTAAAACACAACCTATCAGGATCACTTGAGGTAACAGTCATTCCCCTGCACAAAGATGGACCACCAACCACCCAGGGAACTATATAGCTATCAGTCTAATGAGCCTAATATGCAAAGCCATGGAGCAAATTATTATGGAAATGATAAACAAGGACATTGACAACCTATGTCTGTAGGTACACTAGACCCATCCCAATTTATCCTTCATAAGGGAAGGTCACACCTACTTAACTTGGTAAGCTTCTTTGAGAATATCACCAAGACAATGGATAAGGGTAAAACAGTGCATACTGTGCATCTTGACCTGGCCAAGAAATTTAATACAATACCCCACTCAGCCACTGTTGACAAGCTCTCTGAGCTAGGCATAAATCCCTACATAATTTATTGGATCGCCAAATGGCTCACATACAGAACCCAAGAAATCAGGATCAGTGAGACCACCTCCACCAAGAGACCTTCAACCAGTGGTGTACTCCTGGGCTGTGTGCTGGACCCACTCCTATTTGGCAACTACTTTTCGGAAGTCAAGGCTAAAGTTCAAGGCCTCTGGCTCACCAAGTTCTCAGATGACTGTAAATTGGGAGCTGCTATACATACCCCCCCCCCCCCAAGACACCAACATCTTGAAAGAGGATTTCACTCAGACAAATGGCTGGCACAAAAGTTGTGGCCCAAAGTTTAGTGCCAAAAAATGCATTATAATGCCCTTTGCAAAACTGTCAATCTTAAGTTAATTACTCCATTAATAAAACACCTCTAAGAGTTGGCAAAGTAGTAAGGGATCTCAGAACATATGCAGACAGCAATCTGGCCTTTGACTAACACGTAGCTAAGATAGTAAGAAAATCATTCTATGTCATCCAGCTTGGAAGTAAGGGTATGGCATCCCGTTCCAAGGAAATTTATCAGATCTATCATTGAGTACAATGTCCCCTTTGGCATGTACCTAACCAGACACTTGCAACATTTGGAATGCTCACAAAGGTTTCTCACCAGGAGAATTCACGTCATGAATACTCTGTCCTCCATTGATCTCCTAAAGGCTCTCTCTTTGTATTCAGTGTACTACAGGCTGCTGAGAGTGGATCTTTACCTAGCTTAAAGGGCTTCCTCAGACTCAGCCCTGATGGATATGTTGTACATTGGCAAAACAAACAGTGCCAGAAAGACTAGATCCAAAGATCTGAACTTTGCTTTTGACATAAAAAAAACATGCTGGAGAGGCAAATATCTGTCCCAAAAGATCCCCTCCCCCATCCATTTAAAATAGAGTTCGTCAATGACCGTATTCAATCAAAACCTTTGAAATTGGATTGGAAATTGGAAATTTATCTCCGGTCTGACCCATGTCCTTTATGGACAAAGACCATCAATAAGAAAACCATTATCCTAACTAACACACTCCCTACAAATCCCGTAGTTACCCCCTCACTAACATGCCCTCCCCATATAGATGCTCATGATACTCAAGATCCATATGGGTTTGAGGTGCACAGCTAAGCTTGTAAGGGCACTAATGGTCATTCTTAGGATCACAGAATCATAGGAAGTTACTAGGCTAATAGTCTTAGGGCCGTTACAAGCCTAGCCAAGTTCTACCCTTATTTCCACAACCAGCACCTATTGCCCCTGTCCAAGAGGGACACAGGTATAATCCCTGGGGTGAATTTACGGTTACCCATCCAATCATCCAGATTGCATTTGAAGAGGGCCAATGAGTTGCTCTGTTTGACATGATGTGGGAGTCTGTTACAAAGGTGTGGTAACCTCCGGGAGACAAATATGTCCCTCCAACAGGTCATTAGCCTAGTAACAACCTATGAACTTATGAACCTATGATAGACAAGGGTAGACTTGTGGTTTCCAACCCATTCAGCAAGATTACTATTGAATAGAGTAAGAGATGTACTTTGCTTTATGTAGAAAGGACGACAATTCTGGAAAAGTGGTATTCTCTATAATATCTGTCCCTTCAACATGTTCTATTTGCAATACAGAAGAAATTAAGATCTCTTGAGCAGGTGTTTAAGTCATTGCGGGACCTGAGGATGTGCAGTAGGGCTGAAAGGATGGGGTCAGATGAGGTTCTAAAAGCTAGACAGAGATCACCTCTCAGTAGCCTGAAACATATTGAAAAGAGAGACAGAGCTTTAAGATAGTCAGTGTAGCCTTGATAGTTTTGGCCTTTAATTTTCTTGGTGAGAAAGCATTGTGGTCATTTAAATTGTTTTGACAGGTACATAACAAAGGGGCCATTATACTCAATGATTAGCCTAATAAATGCTAAGTATAGTGGAGTGATCACACCCCTGGACTTGGACGTTATACTCTTACTAATAAGTTGCCTAATGAAAAAGGGCTTTCTTACAACAGTGGATAAATAGTGATTGAAGGACTGCTCATTGCCTACATAGGTACCGATGTCCCTAACTACTGGTTCAATTTTCAAAAGTGTGCTATCGATGTGACAGTTACAGGGGAAGTCATGCTTGTCCACACATTCTATTATAACATTTTCAGCAATGTATTTTGTCAGTTCTCCTTGGATATCTCATTTTGCTGCTTTTGTTTTTTTGACAGAGTTTAAAATCAGTAGAATGGTCGCCAATCAAAAACTGCAAAATCACATGGTTAGTCTTTAATCTGCAGAATTTAGGTAATGCAGACAATGAAAAGGGAGTCAAAACATTTCTATATTTGTTTAGTTATTTGACCAAAAGGCTCTAAGCAAGCACAGTTTCTTTGTTCCTTCTATTTTAAACCAGATTTGCATTCTGAACTCAAAGACTGATCTACTGGATTATTCAGACGAATATCACTGTGGCATTTATGGGGGTTACATTAATTATGACAAATTACTTTGCTCATTTTAAAAGAAAACTATATTTAAACTCTACATGCTTTTTCATAAACTATGTCCTATAATTGCTAACCTTCATGTAGTGCGCATTTCTGAAATGCCAGTTTAATGTGGGCTTGGACTAAACCCTACTAATTTATGAGGGGGTGGTGTCCATATGCTGCTACTCCTGTTCTTACACAGAATTGTCAAACGATTTATGCTGATTCTCATAGTATTTACTCAAATAAATGTACTTTAAAACTAGAATATTATTTTTAAATACTGCAAAAAAGAATAAAAATGACGAGTAGTGTAACTTCCCTCATGAAGGTGCTGTGTGCATGACTGCCTCTGTGAGAACGTGACTGTCAGTATCAATGGAAGTGATATACCAAGATACTCTGTAACAGCAAGGTAGAGCTTGCATTACAACACAGGTTATACACCCTGCTGCTACTTGCTGTAACTCTTCTCTGTCACAATATGCCATTAACTGCCAGACTTGGCTCTCTGAGTACAGCAGGACACTAACTGTCCCTGAGGCTATGATGCATTTACTTCTTCATCCTGATTCTTTATAAAATAAAATAATCAGTTGTTGAAATTTCTGCTGCATTGTTCCAAGATCCAGAATTCATACAGTTAATGACTGCAAAGAGTTTTCATGTTCTTACTCTGTCCTTTGTCTTTTTTCCCCTCTGACTATTCTGATTTTCCCCTGACCTACCAAAATATTCCGATTGAATTGTCTTTTCTAAACTGCCTGTATGTAGACTTTCATCCTTACCACTGTGAGATGAATAATGACTGGCAAGGGTCTGGAATGGCATTGCTTACTGTCCCATTATTAAATAATTAATACAGTCACTGCATCTTTTTCTAGAAATAAAAGACAGCAGTGCCATTGATCTAAACAGGTGAGAGGTGGACAAGCCCAGTGAGTGAGCAGAAGTTTAACCTAAATGGCAGGATCAACAATGCTGAATGCTGCCAAGTTGGCAACTATCTTTGTCTAGTTTGCTGTTACCTTCTAGCATACTTACAGAGGGTTACACAGGGTACTAATTCATCAGGGACTGTCCCTCTACTGTACAGAGTGCTGCAGGGCTTCAGCTGAGGCTCGGTATTATTCAGTGTTTTTATACAGTTCTTTACACGTTATTTAAAGGAGGAGTTTATGATACCATCATTATCTGGTGGTACTGAGTTTTACTCGTCTTTTCCTTAGTACCAAATGTTGGCTTTTGAATCGGTTGAAGTCACTCTAGTCATCATCCTTTCCTGGACAAGGAGTAGTCACTAGAACTATATCCATTAAAGACAGTAGCACTGACCATTTCTGCAGCTTTGAAGCTGTCCACTGCTGCTAGCCTGACCTTGTCATTATTTATAATGACAGCATACTGGAGATTGTGTAATGGTTGAAGAACCTAGGTACAATTCTTGTTGGTTAACTCACTCAAGGGCTTAGTGGCAGTTCTTCTTCAATGTTACTATCATCTTAGGAACTTTTCTACAGCTAAGCATGTATTTTTGTTTACTTGCTGACTTTATTAAGACTGTGCATGCAGCAGTCTCTTTTTGATCTGCCTACATTGAAGCTCTGTTTGGTAGAACCAAAGAGCAAATCCAAGCACCTTCAATTGATATGAAACTTACCATTATGACTATTGTCTGCAGTTTTCATATGCAATCATATTACTCCTGTCCCTTGATATCAGCATTGGTGGCCACTTGCACAGTCAATGAATCAAAGAGTCTTGGTTCTGACTTATATAACCCTACACAACAAATGTTCTGTCTATATTAAAGACATGTTGGGTCCTGTCAGATGTGTTGATTCCTCTTCTCAGATAACCTGCAGTTGCTACAGGTTTCATGAGACTGCCTTCAAACCTCAGGGGTATATTCCACTGTGAAGCAGGCTTCATAACTCTGAATACACTATCATGCCAGATTAGAGAATGCTACTATAAGAAGGCCCAAAATGTCCATGTGAATATCTGTCAGCTGTTCAGATTTTCACATAATTTCCAATTTTTTGCTTGATATATTTGATCTGTTCCTCAAAAAATGGTGGTTTTCTGACAAATCACAGAAGACTGAAGTCACTAAATAATGGCATCCATTTGAGTTTCAGACTTCATATCCTTTACAAAAATGAATGAAAACACAAAACTTCCTATTCTAACAACCTTCTAAGTTTATAAGAGCATTATTTAAAATTTGTTGCTATTTTTGGGTCTTTGTCCCCCAGTTATATTAAGCTTTGCCCAGATTTCTTGCAATAAGAAGTTGAGAGGTATGTTCATGTGTTCCATCTGGGCTATGTTGCTATATAATGAAACACAAGGACGAAAACTGAGGAACGGCACCCAAAATAAATAATAAACAAAGTATTTATTAAGCGCTTTCCGTTTGACAAAGTAGCAAACTTCTGAAGAAGTTTGCTACTTTGTCAAACGGAAAGAGCTTAATAAATACTTTGTTTATTATTTCTTTCAGAAGTTTGCTACTTTGTCAAATGGAAAGCGCCTAATAAATACTTTGTTTATTATTTCTTTTGGATGCCGTTCCTCGGTTTTCATCCTTGTGTTTCATTTTAAAGTTTGTTTTTTTGCCCGTTTGGTATTTATTATGTTGCTATATAGTTTTACCCCAACAGAATATTACTGCATTTTGCTTATTTAATATTGAAGTAATGCCCTTTAGATTTGTTGCATTTTTATTGTACTAAGCTCACGCCTAGGCATATTAATAAATACTGAACTGAGTTATCATTTCCTAATTCTAGAAGTATATGACACAGATCCCTCACATGCATATTTTAAAACATTTCTGACTCCGTTGTAAGTTAAGCATTTAATGTGAAAATAAAAACACTCTCAGTTAAATGTTTTAAATTTGTAGAAACCTGCCCTCAAATCAGACTTGTTATCAATGAGTCAAAGTTAACATGATTCATTCATTTTCTTTATTACCTTATCCAATTTGGGGGTTAAGGGGAAAGGACCAAACCTAACCTGACACTAGCTGCAGTGAAGAAGACTATCCTCCAGATTTAATAAAATCCATGTAGGCAAAATGTAGAGCCTACATGGACGTTACCATGGCCATGTATGCGGTTCCCCCATCGGTAGCACACCATGCATATTAATGATGGCACATTGCTAAGGGAGAGCTGTGGAACACAGTTATTGTATGAGTGTAGGGAGTGCCTTATTAACTGTGTCTGCAGATGAGTAACACACCCCCTGCACTGTTTAAGTGCATCATATCAAAATGCATTTTTCTTAATTTTTTTTTTCTTGAAGTTTGCACGACGCACAGCAATTGACACTTGCCAGACATCTAAAAATAGAAAACGGATGCATTTAATTTGTGATTCAGAGGTCAAGTTTAATCATAGCTTGGCAGGTTTGCATGGCACGGTGCAGTGCACAGCAGTGCTTGAATTTAGCTGAGAGGTATATGTAAAAGTATAGCAGCGTTCCATATATCCATGTAGCCAAATGGGTAGAGTTATGGCCTTATGCTCAGCAGGTGCTGAGGTTTAAATACAGAAAACAGAAATTAAGCAATAACTTTCTAAATATAAATTATGCCAATTATGTTTAAATTATGATTTGCTGCACTCATCTAAGCTCTGTTAAATGCTGTTAAGGCTTGCTAAGCACTGCTTAAACAATCTATGTTTAAGCAGTGCTTGGCACTGCTTGGTAATGCTTACTCTAGCTTGGCTTCACTTGACTTTGCTTAACCAGTTTGCACACTGCTAAGCAATGCCAAGCATTGCTAAGCACTGCCAGTTTCAGCACTGTTCAGCTCTGCTGAGCTGGTTTCCACAGTGCCAAAAGAAGTGCTGCATTTTTAAATATTGCCCAATGCCATTAAAGGGCAGGAAAACAGGGTATATTAAGTGCAATAGGTGGGAATACAGCAGAACCAGTTGGAGTTTGAACTGTGCAGTAACTATGGCTGGAGTTGGAAAGGGTGTGTGCTTCTGGGTGCAAAAGTGGGGCATTCTGGAGTTCAGGGTCATGGTTGGACTCCTCGTGAAAGACCATGATGACCAACTGCTGCAGGGACAGATCCAGGGCTCAGAGTGTAAGGCAGAGACTTGGGGCTGGCTGGCACACAATCTCACCAGTGCTACAGGTATCCCCCCATACAGGTGAGCAGGTCCATCATCATTATGATGAATTGAGGCATCGGAAGGGGGATCTCTTGGCCACCTGGGTCTAAGATGCTCGGGCTGGGAATGCCCCACAAGTTTGTAAGCACTGTTACCATTGTTATATCAATATTTAATCTGAATGTTTGATAGACAGGTATGCATAATGGTGTGCTTCTCTCCCTACAGCTGCAGAGGAGAGAACTCACAACCTAGAGGCACATGTGGGGCACTTGGCCAGGTTGCACCGTGAGTGTGGTGAGTACAGATTAATTTGCAATCTATAGTCAAATAAGAAAGAAAGAGTAAATCATTAACTGCCGATAGGTATATACAGTAACGATTATTGTATTGCAATGAATGTGGACGTAGACCTGTACTGCAATAAGTGACTACTGCCAACTATATTGCAATAAGCAGGGAAGATTAAAGCATTAACCATAATAAAGTAAATGAAATAAAGTTTCTACTGCAATAATTGCAGTAATTAATAATACAGCTGTATTGCATCACCTGCATTACATCAACTGTTGTTCAATAATTACTTGAAACTATACCACTAAGTGCATGAAGGTACCCCTAATAAAGCTTTCTTGTGCAATATGTGTGTAATTATGGCTGTTTTGCATTAAATTGATTTTGACAACTGCTATGAAATAAAAACACAAAAGAATACCTCGACCTGCTTCAAGGTA
This sequence comes from Protopterus annectens, assembly GCF_019279795.1. NCBI lineage: Eukaryota > Metazoa > Chordata > Ceratodontiformes > Protopteridae > Protopterus > Protopterus annectens. The sequence continues at coordinate 1,578,372,729 of NC_056728.1, read as the reverse complement.
TAGCTAATAAAGAGTGTTATAGAGTGACTGTAGATTCAGAGCTGTACTACAAGAAATGAAGTATGACACATGTTCTACAATAGCATTAAAGCAATAGCAATAACACCCAATGTATATTGTGTATAGCAGGATTGTCTTGTGTTAACCACTGCATTTTAACTATAGGCATTCAACCTCGGAGGTGCGGTGCTGCAGGCAAGTATAATAGCTATAGACTGCAAATATACTATCTGCAACTGTATATGGGTGAGGAAGCCAACCCAAAAATCTGATATGTTTTGTACATTTCACAGATAATTCCACCCACTATCAATATATTGAGTACACATGCATTATGTGTAGTAATGTATAGTATAACAAACGAAAACAATGTTTCCGAACTCTAAAGTGTCCTGCTGCAACGTAACTGGTCAAGAAGTTGTATAAAAACAGCTGGACACACCACGAGAAGTCCCAATTTCTTTTATTCGATACAAAGTTTAAAAAAGTATAAAAAAGATAAGCGCTTTCACGTGCTGTATATGCACGCTTCATCAGATCTCAATGAATTCACAAACTGCTTACTTTTTAAAACAAGTCACAACCTATAACAAAACTTTCCCAATCAAGGCTTAATTGCCCGTTTAAAGTTAAAGGAGAAGAATGAAAATACTTAAACATCTCCACTAGCGGAACACATTTCATCGCTGTTTACATAATGTAATTAATTAATTTATATATTAAGTATAATTAAAAATTTATTGGAACACTTATTAAAATAAAATAAGGTAAAATCTTAACTATAAAATATTGCTTTAGATCAACCATACCAACATAACATTGGGTTGTCATTTCGTCTAAACCACGTGTCAAGCTGACCGTGATGTTTACAATTATGACTCTATGCTAATAACCAAATGTGATTATTTGCTCGGAATGATACTCCTTCTGCATTCAAGTACATATGATATTTGACACAAGTATATCAGACATTTGTTACTTCACGCAGCCAAAACCTCAATTGCTGCAATGAATAAACATTCCAAGTTTAAAAATTTTTTACATCAGGCTAAAAAATCTAGTAACATTGTACTCCAATCCTGCAAACTAAGTCCTTATTCAAATGATTGTTCAACTTCCGTGAATGACAATACCAACGCTTCTCAAAGGAAGCCATTCATAACGATCATTATTTGATCAAGCTGGAGTGAACAAAATGGATGTATGAATTGAAGATATTATGTGTCTGTCACTGTTAACTGTACCAACAAAAAATGGTATAAACATGTATAATACTATGTTTAGTAGCTGGACAATATTCTCAATCTACTAAACTATATTGTGTAGATTCATTTGGAACACATGTCATGTATGCCGAAAGGCTGCGGGCTGGTGCCTATGGAACATAAATAATAAAAATACTTGATTCCACTGCTGCATAATATTATACACTTATATAGCTCTAAATCAAAACAGATCAGCCTATTCATCAACTATTGTGTTTGATAAAACTGCCTAATTGCGTTTAAAAGCATATCAAAAGCTAAAGATCTTTACTGCGTCACCATACGCTGTCATCTTAACATATTTCAGCGATGCAAAAACTATTAACCTTAAAGTGCTGGTGCGATGATGTTCAAAAGCTAAAATAAATAACTTTACTATTTTGAAAATCACTTATATAATATACTTCATATGTTTCAAGACGATGTCGTGTCTATCTCTTCTTAAAAACTACGGAGCCTATAAGACTCTAGCTTCAAGCTCTCTATTTCACCTATTGAATAATATATCCAAATAACAGCTCTCACTCACTGTTGGTTCGTAAAAATCGAACCGTAACTGTGACCTAACACCTGCTTTAAAGCTCCCTGTCCATCATAATCTATGGGGCTTCGTGCCTTATGTTTCATCTGTTTTTCATTGTATAAAAATGAATAGTCCTGCATGATCTAGTCTCCTAAGTTCGTTGCATATTAATACAGTAAAAATCCCTCTGAAATGATGTAAGAATTTTTACCTATCAGCCAAAATTGGTTTTAAAGAAAGGGAGCTGTTGATTCCTGGTTCCATATGTGCTCCTGTCTTAAAAATCCACTATTTATATAAACGGGCAATTAAGCCTTGATTGGGAAAGTTTTGTTATAGGTTGTGACTTGTTTTAAAAAGTAAGCAGTTTGTGAATTCATTGAGATCTGATGAAGCGTGCATATACAGCACGTAAAAGCGCTTATCTTTTTTATACTTTTTTATACTTTGTATCGAATAAAAGAAATTGGGACTTCTCGTGGTGTGTCCAGCTGTTTTTATACAACTTCTTGACCAGTTACGTTGCAGCAGGACACTTTAGAGTTCGGAAACATTGTTTTCGTTTGTTTTGCTAAATTTTGTTGTGCTTCCGAACTCACGCTATGGAGAAGGGGGACATCGAACTTGGATATAATCCCATGAGAACAACGGAGCCACCGAAACTAGAAGCTCTCTTACCGACGAACAACAACCCTTTGCTGGCTATGGAGTTTGAAGATATGGTGAGCGTAACAGCAACTAGCAATAGTTTAAACAACTTCAATATAACGGAGTTCCAAGGAGCCGTGAAGGAATTGGAAAACAACCTGTATAAATTACAGAGACTTTCATGGCAGAAGAAGCATCTGCAGGCATGCACACACTTTAAGGTGATTCCGAGGGGAATGCGAGTGTTGTGCATGCCGACATATGGCCAAACTTATCCTGAGTTACTAAGAAAATGGCAGGACTTAAATATTGAAGTAAGTTTTAAATATATCAGCTTACTCATTGATCATTTTGACCCCATTATGAAGGAATTAGAAAAGAAAACTGATGAACTTTATATTAACATTATCGAACACTTTAAGTTTGATTTTTGCACAAACAAATTGAATCAGGTCTTGTCACAAATCAACAGCTATAGTGACAAGCTCAAAGTCATAAAACAACGTAAACTGAATCGTGATGTAGATGATTTCCGAAAGGGAAATATATTTGTTTGGCCTCGGGTACGTGATTCTAATGGTTCAAGATCACAAACTAACAACAATTGGCAACAAGATGAGGCTTCTGAAAAGACCAATAGAGGGAACGGCAGGCAGAACAGTTCAAATTTGGCGCCATTTTGTTTGAATACGCCTAGTTCAGCACAAGGCAATTCAGTGAATGCTCTGATAGCGGAAGAGCAAGAATTGAATACACCACCTCCAAACCAGCAGGCGTTGGTGCAAGATGATGAATCAAATAGGACTGGAACTGTGAGACGCACCAATGTCATTTTCAACAAGTTACCTGAACCTCCTTTTCCCATCAGAATGGAGCAGCGCACCAGAGGGAGGTCCACAAGCAGAGGGCCCAGGAAAAGAAAAAACTCAACAGACAGGTATGGGCAACAGAAAAGGCACATGTACTGACTGGTTTGGTTTTTAATTGCTCTAGTGCCACTTTATCTACATCTGACGTTTCTCTATTGAACAGAGGCTTGACTTATATACCCTCTCAACCGAGCTCACAAATTGACACTTTTTGTGATTTACGGCTATTTGCCTGGAGAATAGCGTTGAAGTTACTTTTTGGCACTTCTGAATTACAAGATAGTAATGTGAAGATGTCAGTGTTTAAACGAAAAAGTGTTTTTTGTCCACCGCTTCCCCACATGGTAGAATGTTTTGTTAAATCATGCGAGGTTGATTTGTACTCATTTTATTCTTTAAAGCATGTTACTAATAAGTTCTGCAATTTAAACAGACTTGAATACCAGTCCTTGCATCAGTTAAGTAAAGACAGTAGTATTGTCATTACAGCAGCTGATAAAGGGGGGGGAGTCGTGGTATTAGATAGGAATGACTATGTTAAAAACATTGAACAGTCTTTAACAAGTGACAGCTATAGAGAATTGACGTTAGAGCAAGTACTAGCCATAATAGCCAACATACACCTAGATGTTCATGATTTATTGATGTGTCGACAAGTGAGCCCTGAAATGTTTGAATTTCTTGATGTTGAGCATCCACTTATACCGTCACTAAAAGGTTTACCAAAAATACACAAGGAAAAGAGACCTATTCCCATGCGACCTATAGTGTCAGGGCGGAAATGGTCCACTTATAATATCTCGATCTTTATTGAGAAAATGCTCAGACCAGTGGTTGATAGAATAGAAACCATTTTAAAAGATACTCAACATCTATTGAAAGATATACAACAATTTAATACACAAAGGGCAGTTCATAGCAATCTCCTTTTAGTGACCTTGGACGTCTGTAATCTGTTTACTAGCATCCCCAATGATTATGGGATGCAAGCCATACGGGACATTATGGTGTTACTTAGTGGTTTTTCTAATGATAGACAAATTTTAATAGGTCAGCTTTTGGACATAGTACTGAATAACAACGTGTTCATTTTTAACCAGAAGTATTATCTCCAGACATGGGGTGTAGCCATGGGCACCCCATGCGCAAATTCATATGCGAATCTGGTGTTACACTTCTGGGAAACACATTGTTTGTTTAATAGTGAATGGATGGGTAAAATCTGTCTCTATAGGAGGTTTGTAGACGACATCCTATTATTTTGGCAAGGTACGGTTGAAGAGTTGAAAGATTTTGTAAACCATCTGCAGTCCACTACGGACTTCCTTAAGTTTACTCTGGAATATTCCAGTAATAACATCAACTTTCTAGATGTCAACTTATATCTAGACATGGCAGGGATTATTAAGTCCAGACTTCATAGGAAAGACTGCTGGAGGAACAGCATTCTTGAATTTAGTAGCATGCATCCTAGGCATGTTTACGCGGGGATAGTAAAAGCACAATTTACACGACTCTCTAGATTAGTGCAAGATCCAGAAATCCTCAGAGAAGAGGGAGAGGTTATGGCTAACATTTTCTTATCCAGAGGGTATGATAAGACAATGGTTAGAAATGTTAAACGAATGAGCTTATCTCAAGGGACAGGACCAAGTACACAAACGGTCATTAGGAAGTCAGCAACAATTAGGAACAATACCAACAATGAGAATCCTGCAAATAGGTATAGAACAGGATCTATTAGACACATTTCTGACAGCAAAAGATTCAACGAGAACAGGATTCCTTATATCATGAAATATACGAATGATAATGAACAAATAAGGAAAGTAATATCCAAACATTGGAACATTTTAACAGCTACTGAAGATATTAAGAAGCTAGTAGGTGAGAAACCTTCCTTTGTCTTTCGCACTTGTGACAATCTTAAGGAGATATTTGCCAGGAATTATAACAATACTGATGCATCTCCACCAAACATAACACCTGGCACTTTTCCTTGCTCTAAGTGTAACATGTGTAGGTATATTACTATTGTCCAAGATTATGAACATGTGAAGGGGGTTTTTAAATTTATACCGAGGAGATGCTACAATTGTGATAGTAGTAACTTGGTATACATGGCGAATTGTCTACAATGCCCAGCGTTCTATATTGGTTTAACCAGCAGGAGATTAAAAGAACGTATCTATAACCACAGCTATGATATACGTAAGCGAAAGGAATCAAATGCACTAGCAAGACACATTTGTGAGAATCCAATGCATGAATTTAGGTTCAGAGTGTTGGAAGCAGTAGCGAAAAGTAAAAGGATGGGAGACAATTTTAACCACTTAGCCAAATTGGAATTGAAGTGGATTTTTAAGACAGGAGCACATATGGAACCAGGAATCAACAGCTCCCTTTCTTTAAAACCAATTTTGGCTGATAGGTAAAAATTCTTACATCATTTCAGAGGGATTTTTACTGTATTAATATGCAACGAACTTAGGAGACTAGATCATGCAGGACTATTCATTTTTATACAATGAAAAACAGATGAAACATAAGGCACGAAGCCCCATAGATTATGATGGACAGGGAGCTTTAAAGCAGGTGTTAGGTCACAGTTACGGTTCGATTTTTACGAACCAACAGTGAGTGAGAGCTGTTATTTGGATATATTATTCAATAGGTGAAATAGAGAGCTTGAAGCTAGAGTCTTATAGGCTCCGTAGTTTTTAAGAAGAGATAGACACGACATCGTCTTGAAACATATGAAGTATATTATATAAGTGATTTTCAAAATAGTAAAGTTATTTATTTTAGCTTTTGAACATCATCGCACCAGCACTTTAAGGTTAATAGTTTTTGCATCGCTGAAATATGTTAAGATGACAGCGTATGGTGACGCAGTAAAGATCTTTAGCTTTTGATATGCTTTTAAACGCAATTAGGCAGTTTTATCTAACACAATAGTTGATGAATAGGCTGATCTGTTTTGATTTAGAGCTATATAAGTGTATAATATTATGCAGCAGTGGAATCAAGTATTTTTATTATTTATGTTCCATAGGCACCAGCCCGCAGCCTTTCGGCATACATGACATGTGTTCCAAATGAATCTACACAATATAGTTTAGTAGATTGAGAATATTGTCCAGCTACTAAACATAGTATTATACATGTTTATACCATTTTTTGTTGGTACAGTTAACAGTGACAGACACATAATATCTTCAATTCATACATCCATTTTTGTTCACTCCAGCTTGATCAAATAATGATCGTTATGAATGGCTTCCTTTGAGAAGCGTTGGTATTGTCATTCACGGAAGTTGAACAATCATTTGAATAAGGACTTAGTTTGCAGGATTGGAGTACAATGTTACTAGATTTTTTAGCCTGATGTAAAAAATTTTTAAACTTGGAATGTTTATTCATTGCAGCAATTGAGGTTTTGGCTGCGTGAAGTAACAAATGTCTGATATACTTGTGTCAAATATCATATGTACTTGAATGCAGAAGGAGTATCATTCCGAGCAAATAATCACATTTGGTTATTAGCATAGAGTCATAATTGTAAACATCACGGTCAGCTTGACACATGGTTTAGACGAAATGACAACCCAATGTTATGTTGGTATGGTTGATCTAAAGCAATATTTTACAGTTAAGATTTTATCTTATTTTATTTTAATAAGTGTTCCAAAAAATTTTTAATTATACTTAATATATAAATTAATTAATTACATTATGTAAACAGCGATGAAATGTGTTCCGCTAGTGGAGATGTTTAAGTATTTTCATTCTTCTCCTTTAACTTTAAACGGGCAATTAAGCCTTGATTGGGAAAGTTTTGTTATAGGTTGTGACTTGTTTTAAAAAGTAAGCAGTTTGTGAATTCATTGAGATCTGATGAAGCGTGCATATACAGCACGTGAAAGCGCTTATCTTTTTTATACTTTTTTATACTTTGTATCGAATAAAAGAAATTGGGACTTCTCGTGGTGTGTCCAGCTGTTTTTATACAATTTAAGGTATAGTATACCTAGTATCTGTCATGCATGAATGTCATGCATGTTTGTTCAACTGTCACTGCAGTCTAGTGTAAAACTGCAGTACTATTACTAGGTCATATTTTGTTTCCAGGTGAGCTCTAGACAAATATCAGACAGTCAGTAATCAGCAGTGACTCAGGAGCTCAGTTTGTTAAATGACCTGTATACAAGTACATTTTGCCACACACAGACCAGGGTTCGAATCCAGTGCCATGTACTAATAAATATTACTGAATTAGTTACATATTGATGACAGATGTTCTCTCCACATGAAATACAGGAAATGGGTGAGGTTGCCTTTATTACGAGTAAATGATTTGTGTGTTCAGATGCAGCAGACTGTTAACATCATTGGCTGGGAATGGGATAATACTTCATGAAATAAAGGCTAAAAGTACAATAATAATAAAAGTAAATAAAATAAGTAAATGTGTAATCTTGTTATGGCTGTATGCCTGGAGTGTCTGTGAAAGTTTTCTAAAGTCTATCCCCATGCCTGCCAAGCAAGGCATGATAGTTGTGTACTCTCTGAACTGCACACATACATGTCTCTCAAGTGTCACACTCACTGTCATGGAATGTAATCACTGTCGTGTAATCCCTCTGTCACAGATGTATCATCAATATGAATATGTCAATAGCAAAGTAACAGTACATCAGTTCACAGTACACCTTGGTAGTTATATAGGTCCACCTGATGTGCAAGTGGTTGTTGTAGTTGTGTACCTGCAGGTATTACTGCTTGTCCCATACTGTCCCACGTGGATAGCTTAAGAGGTATGTACATGCTACAGTAGGTATAGGGCATTGTTATACATAAAGAAAGGATAGACCTGTAAAGTACATAGCAGTACTGTTGTAAACGACATAGCCTTACATATGTTGTTCTATAAACATTTTCGGGACATGTGTTTTATTACTGTTATGTATTACAATGGTTGCATATTAACATATCTTGTTAAATTATTGATTTTGATGGCCTTATGCCGTAACTATTAGTGGCATGCTGTTACTATACTGACTGTTCTGTTATTTATTGTTGTGTTCTATATAATATGCATTGAAATGTTACTGGGTTATCTGCAATGTTCTGGTATGCTATAACTAATCTATACAAATTGTTAAACCTCTATCACCACAGCACAACAGAATAGACCAGTTCCTACTGATCCGCCTACCCAACCTCAGCCAGCTGTAGCATCGAGTACCAGTGCATCTGGGACCCACGCCAGTAGTGCCCCCTCCTCTGGCCCTGCACCACCCTTGGGTGGAACTGCCTCAGGGGATAGGGCCAGTCCCCCCTGGGAGTGGTGGCAGAGGGGCGGTAGTCACCCAAGATCAACTACTGGTCATGGTGCACAGGATTGTGGATAGGAGCACTGAACAACACCTGCACCAGATTGAGGGCAGACTCGACAACCTGGTGAGCCTGGTGCCCATCCTCCAGCACAGCCACCTTCAGGGCAGTGAAGGAGCAGTGTTGACTTTCCATGGGGGGTGATCTCAGTCACACTGCTGCCATCTGAAGGCACATACACCTCTGATTCCATAACTCCCTCCCCATCCAAGGTGTCACCCCCTCATGTGTCACACACCACCCCTGTATGTTGTCTTATCTGTCTTGTCTGTCTGCAAATGCACCCTCTCCTACCCAATGTACCCCCCCCAATTGTACCTACATCCCTTCCCCAACATTCCATTTTCTCCTTAAAAAAATGTGCACCTGTCCGACAAAAAAAATATTGCTCCATACATAGCTCTCCATTTCGCATGTGTACACTGGATACAACTAATTAGGTCCAATTGGCTTGACAACATGTTTATGTTCTCCTCACCATTCTCTCCAGGGTTTGAGGGTCCAAATTCATCTCCAATGTATGTACAAATGCACAGCTGTTGTTGTACAAGAAATGGAAAGCTATGGTCCTTTCCTACACCCTTCCTGCATCCTACACCCTTCCTGCACATCCCTACCTGCCTTTCAGTATGTTTTTCCCCCTGATTGCCCCCATTTAACCACTGTCCTTTCACCCCCTTTTTCTTTTTAAATTTTTAGCATGAGTTTCTGCAGAGCTAAGCAGCGCTCCCTGAAAACCTGCTTAAATGTGTTTTAATGTGCCTTATCGATCTTATGTTTTTCTGACAGTGTTACATACATCTGCAAAATAATCACCTCTGCCAGCTCTCAAACACAGGCCCCTGTCAACTACAGCATAGTGCATTAGTCCACTAAGCCACTCAGCTCTTAATTGAAAGTGGTGGGCAAAATAAACTGATGGCCACTGACAGACTGCAAGTACAACTGATGGGAAAAATGGGAGTGACCCTGGGACTTTGATGCAAAAAGTACACCAGCACACAGCCAAATAAATAACAATGGCTGTACGTGAGGTCTGGAATAGCAGGTAAATGTACCCTTTATCAGCAACATCTTTAAACACACCTACTAAGGCAGCAATGGCAAAGTACATGTGTACAACTGAGACACTGCTGCACAATTGCCTTTGAAAGCCATGTACATACTGATGGATGCAAAGTGTGTCACAGACTGTATGTATGCACATATATCTTGCAAATATACCTGCTACAACAGTGACTCAGTAGCTCAGTCAGTTAAATGCCTTGTATGTGGTATGTTTTGCCACAGACAGTCCTGGGTTTGAATCCAGTGTATTGCACTTCAATTACATTCTTGTAAACGCAGCAAGTAATGACAGAGTCATGCAATTTTAACCCACACAGGTTGCTGCTATTGATTTAACTGCTACCCATGTTTCCAAGTCAAAGGCCAATAGGTAGGGACACATTGCACATATTCATATAGCCAAGCTATATGTTGCTACTCCTCTGTGATTGGCACTGTTACATAACAGATGTATCTTAAGCACATGCCTTGATTGGACTGTAAAGGGTACCCTTACCCTGCCTCTGCTGTGATGACAGAGCTGACACTGCTGTCTCAGTTACACATACAGCTTGTTGTCTTCCAAAAAGTTCACACTCCCCCCTATGTGTCCAAGGATGCAGCATCAGCTGCAGCCTGGAACATATGCAGCTGTATCTTAAGCTAGCTGCTATAGCCCTACCATACCTCACAACCCCCTAGAAGAAGGGATCCAGACAAAACATACATAATGGGGGGATCATGTGACAGGAACATGTTTCATAATTTGCCCCTACAAATATAGTGAGCTGATAGAATAGCAGCTACAGCATCAGCATGCATATTCTGATGGATATGATGTCTGTCATTCATGTCTCTCTCCCATACTGACCTCAGCCCACAATGTTTACCACTGAACTGCCAGATAATTATAATGTCATTGGACAATGGCCAAACATATCATGCAAAACTGTGGACATACCTCATAAATCTTAACAGTGGACAGTATTTGTACCTACCCTCTGTGACGCGGAAGTCTCCCCACCTCACTAATGTCCATTTGAAAGACTAAGTAAGGGGACAAGGCCTACAAGAAGGCCATAAATATTGCACTGTGGTGCCATGTCATTGGATAATGAAAGTTCAACCCAGCTGTTTTGGATACAATTAGCAGGTCTGAGCGACAGACTGGTGCACAGGCAGTTAAATGTTAATGAGCATTACCTACAAAAGGCAATCAACTGCCTCTGGGGAATAGATCTGTTTGTTGCTTTACACAGACAGACTATGGTTTAGCAAGCTATTTGCAGAGGATCTGTTCAAAAAAGGATTACGTCACTCTGCCAGGTATATAATACATGTCCCATGCAATGAGATGCAGATGGGAGGATGGAGGTATGGGGAATAGGGATTACAACAGTAGGCCTGTAGTACATCTATGTCACTGACATGTTGGTGATACTCTGCTGTCCAAAAGATACAGGCATGCCTCTCAACTGTGCCTGCTTTGAATCAAATCACAGCTTTGGTAGCCCACTTACTCCCTCCTACAACAGTCGGCTCCTGTAGGAAAGCTCCTGGATTCTGAATTAGACATATTGACAGTAAGTTAGGATGGATGCAGCTATAACATCACATGATGTACTCTTATTCACCTCCTCTCAGTCTGTGAATGTCACACAAAAATACTTCAGACATTGTAAAGGTGCCCGTGATTGTTCTTGATGTACTCTGGCTAGATCACTGTTTTGTTGACAGTCATACATCATTGCTTGAGACCTATGGCTAACATACCTGTCAACCCCTTACAGCAGAAATTCAGGTTATAGCCATTACTACTGGGGGGGGGGGGTAGCAGGCCCAAACTCAGCGACAGAGTGTGCATATTGGCCATACAAAGTGAGACTGTGAACAGACTAACAGATATTACTGTAGAATAAGTGTTTTCTGAGGGGTCTGGCATGTGACAGCCAGATTCTCTATATCTTGACAACAACTATCATGATTGGCCAACCGTTTCTCAGACATCCTCATGTTTGTGCCAAAATGACCACATATATGAGGCACATGTACACATTCCACAAACATTTGTGTAGTGGAGAGGTATGATGCCTTTAGGGCAGATATACTACAGCTGATTTGTATTCCTGTCTGATATTGTGGAACACTGGTGTTGCTGGACTGTCCCTATATAGCTGTTGTACTAAAACAGACCTATTTGTCTGACAGTGGCTATATGACAAAGTAGTGGGACTTTGCCCATAGGGGACACACCACAGTAGATGGCATTGATGTCTGTAGAGACATACAGCAGACTCTGTCATGGCACACAGTGACATAGCTGGTATTGCTACTATCTTGGTGATAGCCACATATGTAGTGTATTGATAGACTGTGGGGTATGATGTGTGAGGGATTGGTAGATAGTGCAGGCCATTTTGGATGTGCAGGGTCTGTACATAGCGGATGTCCACGTATCTGGTCCTGTGATGTGTTCTGCTCTTGTTGTCTTTCAGGAAGGATGTATCAAAGGAGGCACCCACCATTTACAGCTGCCGAAAATATTTTTTTCCTGGATGGCCTCAGACTGCATCATAACATTCTGCTGTCCAGGAGTCACCAACATTGTGACCAATGTGCAACACTGTGGACTGACCTCCTCATGGCAGTCAACCAAACAGGCCAACAGGACAGGACCTATGAGCAAGTCTGACACCAGGCCACAGCTATATGGTCAATGCTGCATGACAAAGGGCAGCTACTGTGGCCAGGGATCATGCTGCCACTGGTGAAGGACCTGCAAAGAACATCCAGTCTTGGTCACAGAGGAATTCCTGGTGAACCTGGGATCAACCACTAGCTCCCAGGCATCCATCACCCATACATCCTGGAGGTGGGTGCCACAGCATCCACATCAGAGGAGCATCCAGGTAAGCTTCCTGTGTCCATCACTGTAATACTGTATCACTCGTTGTGGCAGCCTCTGCATATCAGTACACATATGTCAGGTCCATCTGCAATGGGGGGGTTGGTTTTAATGCACAGTTGTGCACACATAGTCAGCATGTCAACAATGTAGGCAGTAATGCATTAGCTACTGCACATGTGGATATATGCATATATTACCCTGTAACATTGCAACATTTGTTATTGCTGACAGTACCTCTCCCTCACATTTTCATAGGTCTGTCAGGTGTGTCTGGAGTCCAAGGTTCTGTACCTGGTAAGTGTGATACTCTTGTTTTACAGATCATATATACCCTAAGAATCTTAAGGGTTGCCATTTTGCCCTAGGCACAACTGTTATGCTTAGCCAAGTAGAATAGTTGCATGTTCTATTTTGGAGGAGTTAACTGAAGTGCATTGAATAGGTAATGACAGATGTGTATGTCTAGGAACATTAACACATTTGCAATTGTTTTTGAGAAGGACTATGCATCCTGCTATACAGGAGGCAATCACTCACGGATGCCTGTTCACACACAATAGGGAGATGGTACATAATTGAGGCAGTGATACTACAACTGCCATATTATGCTCAAGAAGGGTGCACTGTGTTTTAGGCGAAGCTCTATCAGATACACTGTCATATTTATTATCTCACAGGCGTATAGTACTGGCAATATTAACCAGATATAGCTGCAGTGCAAGTTATAAAGAGCCTGACTTCTCTGTGTATGTTGTGTGTTGTGAATGTGATCCGAAAAAAGATGTGAAATATGTAATGTAGTTTTGGCTCCTACCCTGTATGTGTCTGTGTGAATTACCATACATAATACTGCAGGTAGTAATGTACTGATATTGTCTTCCTCCTCACAGGTAAACGTAGGGGTTGGAGTATGTCCCCCTCACAACCTGATGTCAGTGTCTCATCGGACTCTGATGATGATGGTGGTTATAGTGAGGCACAGATGGGGTTGTTGGGGGCTGAATCTGTCCAAGGGGTTGACATCCCACTTCCTCCCCCATTTTCTCTGCACACAGTCAGTATGCTCACACATATCCAGTCCCCTGAGGCCACAGATATCGGATAGTCAGAGGGTGGTGCCATTGTACAGGACAGTGTGGCAACTATGATATCAGTAAGTGTAGACACTGGCCATAGCCAGAGAGCTGGTGAGGTGCCACACAGGCAGATTGACAGGGGTACTCAAATGAGGACTGCTGCCCATCAACCACCTGTCACAGGTGTCACAGCATGGGTCACTTGCCTCATGTTTTGTGCCATCATGGAGGCACAGGCACATTCTGCACGCAGCACCAGACGGATGCTCAGGATTATGGATACAGCACAGTCTGACATTCGTGACTGCCTCCACCACATTGAGGATGCCATGGATTGTTTCACTGATGTAGTGGGCAGATGGTGGGCTGAGACAGTGTCAGTCTTTTGCCACACATTGTCTGTGCTGGCACATCTGGTTGGAGTAGGGCATCAGACACATGGACATAGGTCAGCAACACCATTTGCTGAGACTCCACGTAGCCGTGCACACTCATGCTCCTGTAGTGGCAGTGCCTCCAGCACTACAGAAGGAAGTGTGCTGTCCACATCAGGACATGGCAGGTCATGGGCACGTGGTTCTGGGTGGTCTCATAGGGGATCTGAGCCCAGCAGACAGCAGTCACCATCAGCTAATAGCACTGCATCTGACCCTGGGCATGGTGGTGCCAGTGCCACTCCTGGCAGAGCCAGTTCCTGTGTTCATGGCTGGTGACAGTGAACTGTCCAATCTGCCATGTACAGTCCACAGCTGTCCAACATACACACAAGGGCTAGCAGAGGGCTTGACTGTGTAAATGCACACACTCAAACATCACTGTCACATGCAGGTCACCAACAGACATGCATGGCACCTCTCCATGGCCCATATAACCAGCACCCCTTCCTGAATCACACACACCTGTTTGGCATAGCCTAGGTCTCTGGCACCCCTACACCACACCCTGTGCATGTGATGATGCCTGTGCCATATCCTGCCATCCATGCTATCGATGCAGGGGGATTCAAATATGTGTCTGATGCACAGGGTGACTATATTAATTTACATGTAGTTGTGTAGTACAGTATTGTTATGCCATGGCAGGTGTTGTGGGCCATGGCAGGTGCTGTATGCTGGCATGTGTCATGAGTACACATCAAATTTTGTGTATCTTTGTTGCATGATGTTAGACTAGTAGTAGTGTTACAGAATGACAGGTGTCTCACAGACCTGTGTATGTTTCTGTTCCAGAGGTCTAAGTGTCTAAGCTATGGACACTTGGCAATAATACAACAGCACAGGGTGATATGGCAGCAGAGCAGAAATATGACATTGGCAAGGTACGGCTATATATGTGCATGCTTACCTAGGTGCATATGTGTAGAACAGTGTCTTAGTGACAATGGGGGCAGTCAGAGTAATCATGCATGCATACCCTGTGACAAGGTCTGCTACCCTTGATATTTGCCCCCCGGGTGTTCCGTACATACAAATCTAGGTGGTGGCAGATAGCAGTTATGCCTAGGTAGATGTGGGTAGGCTAGCAGCTAGTCACAGAGCAGTAAAATGCATGAACATTGTCTATATGGCCATATGTATACTGCTGTATGGAAATATATTTGTACACACACACAGAGGGTTTGCTTTTGTGAGATTAGAACCCCTACCTATTTAGCAGTACATACTATAACACATAGTGCTTATTGCATGCACCATGGAGCTTGGCTGGCATTAGACTGTCAGCCGGTGCTGTTAAGCTGGCTGACATTAGCAGGCCTAGTAAAGGAGGCCAATGGGGGGGTTGACCAGTAGTTACAGGGCCTTAAAATGCAGAATCAATGCACAGAAATAGGTGATACAGGCATGTGCATACTTCTGCAAAGGGATATATTTATACACACAGAGTCGCCGGTTGCAAAACTAGACCCCCTACCTATCTATTAGTATACACTATAGCACTAAGCACTTATTGCATGCATCACAGAGCTTTTCTGTTATTAGGCTGTCATCCAGTGTGGATGTCACCAGCAGGTACTGACAGGTAGGTGAATGTTGAGGAGGACACTAATCACAGGGCCATAAAATGATTAACCATTGCACAGACATAGGCCAGATAGGCATGTTTGCACTGCTATAAGGGAAATACATACACACACAAACACACAGACACACACACACACACACACACACACACACACACACACACACACACACACACACACACACACACAAGGTGGCTGATGTGAGATTAGAACCCCTACCCACCTATTATTATACATGCCACTAGTTAAATCTGTTGCACATGTGGCTGAAGCCACAGTACTTGTGGACTACACAAAGTGGCCTTGTATTGCACAGCATGTGTGGCCTGCAGAGTGAACCTGCTTTACGCTGTTATTGTATCTAGTGTCCTAGTTGTGGAGTACCTGTTAATACCTCTGCTGTGTGTGTACAGTTACCAGTATCACCATGTCTGGCCAGTTGCAGTTTGCTAGGTAGACAACTGGCCAGTGACAATATGGCCTGTCCAAGTCCTGCATTGAAGCCATTGCACATTACACCACCTGCTCACCATTGTCTGTCTGCAGAGTGAGATTCCACAGACACAGGGTTCTGTGGTTGGGTGGATTATGTCATTATGTGGCCTTGGTCTGTTATCAACAGACAGCTGTTGTGTGTGTAGGTGCAGATAACCCCAGCATTCTGCACGTAAGTGTGGCCATTCGTACATCCCCACACACATACACACATGATATATATATATATATATATATATATATATATATATATATATATATATATATATATATAAATCACTCTACACATTTATGTAACTCTCTTTCTCTCTGTATATATATATATATATATATATATATATATATATATATATATATATACATATATGGGTCTACTTCACATGACTGAAATCTCATTTGACTGAATTTCATTTGACCAAGACCATAATACCGAATTTTCAAAATACTGAAAACTCATTTGACTGAATCTCATACTGAATTGTAAGCCATAGACATGATGTGGGTTTCCCTTCTCCTGTGACTTGCTTGTGATAAAAATAATTACTGTAACTTATAGTGTTGATTGTCAGAATACCGATAGTCATGTAGAAAATAGTATTGTCATGTTTCTAAATGTGGGTATGTCTGTTTACATTTTTATGGGAAGGGAAGTATCTAAAGTAATATGCCAGATGTTTTGTGTGCTCCTAGCAGTAGTGGCAGCATGTAGACTACACTAAGGTAAGTAAAAGGTATATGCCCTTTTCCCCATGGTAGTGCGATCCTGGAGTTAGTATATATAGTTAGGGGGTGTGTGGGGGGCACAGACCCCCACCTAGTTTGGTTTTATATCATCCAGTTTCTGTTAAGAGGGTGCATAAGTAGTTTTTAAGTTCTGGAAAAAGTTAGTCATTGGTGTTGTAATTGTGCATGTCTATGGTTTACAAGTTAGTATTTTGAAATTCAGCATTGTAAGTTTTCATTATAATGAGTTTCATTCAAGTGAGTTTTCAGTAGTTTAAAAATTAGGTATTTTGGTCTCGGTGAAATGAAAGTCAGTCAAATGAGATTTCAGTCATGTGAAAAGTATATATATATATCTATATATATATATATATATATATATATATATATATATATATATACACTGATTAAAACTTCCAAGTACTACAAAAAAAATAAAAAATAAAAACTCTATAAAAGAAAACACAAGAACCCCACTAGGTGTGATGAGCTTTCGTCCTTTATGTATCACTGAGAAACCAAGAACTAAGCCAACAGATGAACCGAGACAAAAGCCCAAAGACTGCAGCAAAAGTGCACAAGAATGCATTTAATTTAAGTGCTTTTCGTTGCTCAAATAAAGCAACTTCTTCAGAAATAAACACACATTTTTCCAACAGTAGTATATAAGTGATTAGTACAGTCACATGGTAAATAAATCAATTAAAATCAATTAAATAAATGCATAACAATTAAATAAGCCTCACAAGTGCTTTAAAGCTACATACACTGGAAAGTCTAAAGTTCCTATCCATCGATTATTAAGATATAGAACAAGTTTATAAAAAAACAAAATAATATATTATATAATATAAAAACAGTGCTCATAGTGATTTCACGGGGATATCAGCCTCACAAATCTTTAACACGAAGTAAGAAACTAGTTGTCCATCACACTACATAAGAAGTCGGAAATGGTTACTTAACATATATATATATATATATATATATATATATATATATATATATATATATATATATATATATATATATATATATACACACCGATTAAAACTTCCAAATACTACAAAAAATAAAAAATAAAAACTCTATAAAAGAAAACACAAGAGCCCCAGTAGGTGTGATGAGCTTTCGCCCTTTATGTATCAGAACTTCTTCAGATAAATCAAATTACAGGAGTAAAGGGATATAAAATACAGTAGACTTAATGAATATTAAATATACAGTGTTAACCAATAACTGCTAGTTATTACCAAAAGGAAATAAATATTTACACAAGCATATTGTCCAATACTTTCTTAACAACAAGAATACATAAATATCAAATTAGTGCTGTGAACAGAAGCTAACGGGGAATGTAGAGTTTGAAATATTAACAATAGAGGGACATTGAATAAAAGACAATTAGCTAGTATCCCATACAAATAAAGTGTATAAAAAAACACTGAAGCCATTTCAGTGCACATTTTAAATTTAAAGTTTCATTTAGTCCAGGTTTAAACTCAGCATTTAAATACAGTTGCCACTTGAGTTCCTGTACTTCTAGCAAACTGTCAGCATCACCAAAAAAATTGTTGATCTGTTCAAGCACAAAAAAATGAGAACTTAGTAAAACCTATGCAAACACAACTGTGTTTACTTAAAGCATTAGTGTGGTCCTTGTTCCTAATGGCAAAATAATGTTCCTTAATCCTATCACTTAATTTGCGTGCAGTCTTTCCTATGTAAAAACAATGACAGGTTGAACAGGTTGAACAGACATTACAATAAACTACCATATTACTGTTACAGTCAAAATATTTCTCAAACAGTACTTTCAAATTATAGTGAGAAAAGAAATAAAAATCTCCAGTGTATATATACTTGCAGCACACACATTTGTTGCATATAGTCATGCCACCAGGTTTAGAAATATCTGAAGGAGGAGGCAATAAAAAAGGTAGATCTCTATTCTCAAAAAATGGCTTCAATGTTTAGGTGCGTTTGAAGGAAAAACTAGAATCAATGTCAAAAAAGGGACTTAATTTAGGGTCATTGGAAATTATCCTGCAATTGTTAATAACTACTTCCCTTATAACTTTCATGTCCCTGCAAATGGGAAGTGAAAAACTGAGTGTCCAATTAGAAAATGTGTCTTTTTTATTTTCTGGAAGAAACCCAAATCTAAGAATAGGATTAAATTTGGAATATCTGATGGACTTAACTTCCTTACAAATTTCAGACAAGAGGTTAATCGGGTAGTTTTTTTGAAAAAACAACCTAGTCACAAAATCAGATTCTCTATCAAAATCAATGTCATCAGTAGTCAACCTAGAGATTCTAATGAATTGTCCCCTGACAACATTCCTTTTCATGAAAAAAGGATGTTGACTTTTGAAATCTAGGTAGTTGTTTCTGAATGTATGTTTTCTATGTGCATTAGAAGAAAAAGGATTAGTGATTTTGTTCATAGTCAAATTGATATCTAAAAAGGAAGCAGAGTTTCCTTTGCCCGCTATAACAAATTCAAGGAACCCAATGCTTTCATTTAAGGTGCCCACAAACTTATTTAATGCGTTCTCACTCCCTTCCCAAATGAAAAAGATATCTTCTATGCATCTTTTGTATAACTTAATGAAGTGAAAACCTGGAAGGTGTATCAAGGTGATAAGTTCTCATTCAGTCAATACCAAATTAGCGAAAGATGGGGCCATCTTTGACCCCCATGGCGACACCCTCACCTGTCTATATATGTCATTATTAAAATGGAAAATATGTTTTCTAAAACTAGTGACATCAAAGTATCTAGTGTTTCAATTTTCTTCTTTGGAAATTTAACATATTTATGTAAAAAATGTCTAAAGTAATCTCTCCATTCCTTGTGTGGAATATTAGTGTAGAGCGCTACTACATCTAAGGTAACTAGAATGCTCTTAGAAAAATTGAAAACTTTCTCATGTAAAAGATTTAGGAAATCCCATGAATCCTTAGTGTAATAAGGGGTACCTTGTACTACTGAATTGAGAATGAAATCAATATAATGAGAAATGTTTTCAGTTTTCGAACATTTGTTCGAAACTATTAACCTAAAAGGAGGATTGCTAGTGTTTTTCTGTACTTTTGGGATGCCAAATAACTTGGCTAAGCTAGTATTAAGAGACTACATGAATAATATGAATAAAAACTCATCTTTAGTAATGCTATTATCTTCAAGTAACAACTTCAGTGTAGTGTCTATATGTTCAAACTGTCAGTGTACTATGTTTAAGTCAACCTTTTCATAAAATCATCTTTATCAAGTTCCTCTTTAATTTTGTTAACATAAGTGTCAGTGTTCATGAGCACAATCCCAGTGCCTCTGTCCGCTTTCAAGATCCTTAAACTATGATAATTAATTAAGTCACAAAGAGCTTTCCTCTCATCAGCTGTAAAATTGTATCACTTAACCTCAGCTTTAGATAACAAGGCTTTCCTGCAATCCACTTCAAATATTCTAAGAAAAGTGCTAAGGATGTTGTGCAATGGGGGATTGTATAAACTCTTCCTTCTTGGAATAGAAACATCAAAGGATATGTGTGAAAAATTCTCATTAGAATTAGTAGAAGTTTGTGTGTCATCCAATTCAGAATATTTGTTCTTTATGTTAACTTTCAAATTCAGTTTCCTAGCAAACAATCTAAGATCCAATAAAACATTAGAAATATCAGCCCTCTGTAAGGGGATAAAGGATAAACCTTTACTTAAAACATTGAGATGATCAGTATTTAACATTTCATTAGAGAGGTTAAAAACAGTGTTTAAACCAGTGTCAAAAACATAGCATCATTGTCAATAACTTTGGAAAAATTAGGTAAAAATCTGTTTAAACTGTTGATGTCATCTAGAAAGTTGTTGGAATGTGCACTGATGGGAACATGACTAACAATAGCATTTTCAGTAACTCTAGATGTGTCATAATAAATATTATCAGTCTCAAAAGAACAGAAAACTGAGTCATCAATTAGGGAATCACCAAAAGATCATGAAGGTGACCTTGAATAAGCTGGAATGGAGGAAAAATCTATTTACACCTGCTTCTGGTGCAAATTTGCCTCGATTGGATCACAAAATTCTTTGTTCCCCTTCCTTTTCCTCTCCCACGGATCTTTTTCTCTGAAGATGCGACAAGGGAATTTGCTTCTGTGTTGAAAGAAGTCCTTTCCAATAAAAAAGACTCCAGATTGATTAGGATTGTCAGTATTGTTAGTATTGTTAATACCAACTCCACTAGTCAATACAGAAGCATATGTAACATTAGGGCTTGTATTAGAAACTAATCCAGCTGGATTAAATGTAGAGTAACTTGTAGATAGTATTGGACATCTTGATGGAACAATATTCGATGCTTCTGTCATATTAAGGGTGGCAGGATTACTCACAGTAAAAGAATTTGAATGGGTGTTAAGAGAATCTTTGTCAGTGCTTCTGTGTGAATTAACAGAAACAGACTTATCAAACTTGTCCATGTGAGGAATAATATTGCTTCTGTCAGTTTGCCCTCCATAAAAATTACTATAAGTAGGTCTGTTAAAAGAAGTGGACCTCTGTGTCAGAGAAGCAAACTTGTTGTTAGACTGAAAAAATCCATCTCTCTTTGTATAGTTAAAAGAACTTCTATTAAAGCTAGCTTTATTACGATTAAACCCTCTCCATCTTGCATTCACATTCCTGTGAGAATGGCCATTATTTCTAACAATGTTTTCCCATTCTGGTATTATAGACAAGCTCACCAGCCTGAACATAAACCCCTAAGTCATGAGATGGGTTGCCAATTGGCTCATGGATAGAACCCACACAGTGAGAGTTGCAAGCTCTAGGTCCGAGTCTAAACCAGTTACAAGTGGCATCTCCCAGGGCTCAGTCCTGGGACCCCTCCTGTTAAGTAAATACTTCTTAGAGATACAGGCAAGCACAGGAGGACTATGGCTGACCAAGTTCGTAGATGACTGCAAATTGGGGGTCATAACTGACTCTCCAGCTGATACAGACATCCTCCAGAAGGGTCTCATTGAGACGGATACCTGGTGTCAAAATCATGCTCTCAAGCTAAATGCCAAAAAGTGCATAGTCATCCCCTTTGGAAAAAAACAAAGTACCCGTGAACTACCACATACGTGGTAGTCCCCTAAATACAGAAAATGTAATAAGGGATCTGGGGACCCATGTAGATAGTAATCTCTCCTTTGATAATCATATTGCCAAGGTGGTTAGAAAATCCTTCTATGTGGCCCACCTAATCAGAAAAGGGTTTGCATTTAGAACAAAAGAGGTTATTGTGCCCCTCTTCTCATCACTCATCAGACCCATCATAGAGTACAATGCCCCATTTGGGATGAACCTTACAAGACACCTGCAACAGCTGGAAAGACCACAGAAGTACCTCACTAAGAGGATTACTGGCCTCAAACACATGCCCTATTCAGCCTGACTGAAGAAACTCCAGCTTTCCTCGGTTGCATACCGCTTACTCAGAGGTGATCTCTGCCTGACATACAAGGCCATGTCCAATCCAGAATTGATGGACATGCTCCACCTAAAAGAAAAAAAAAAATCCCCATGAGCCACATGCTCTAGGGATCTAAACTTCACCACAACAATAAATAGGATGTGCTGGAAAGATAGATTCCTGTCCCAGAGACTCCCCATGCTTTGGAACAGGATTCCAATCTACATTAGGCAGAGCCCCTCATTAACACTCTTCAAGAGAAACCTTGATGAGTGGATGGGAAACAGAAAATTTACCCCGGGGATCACTACAGTGGCTCTGCTGGACCGAGGCACAGGGAACTAATCTAAGGGGGGCGGTGAAAGCCAACACATTCTGGCTAGGCTTATAGATGCCCTTGGGCAGATAGCCTAGTACTTACTTATGAACCTATGAACAGCTACACTGCCTT
This sequence comes from Protopterus annectens, assembly GCF_019279795.1. Taxonomy (NCBI): domain Eukaryota; kingdom Metazoa; phylum Chordata; order Ceratodontiformes; family Protopteridae; genus Protopterus; species Protopterus annectens. The sequence goes on along the minus strand of NC_056728.1, from coordinate 1,578,349,843 downwards.
GGGAATCCATTCCCCAGGGAGATTTATTGTTAGTTATTTCATTCGTGACATTAAAATCACTGTTGAACACATTGTAAGAGTAAGAACCCTGCAATGTAGAAGTGAGTTGCAGTTTAATCGGATAAGCCAGTCCTTTAAAATACAGTTGCTGAACCCTAAGCAGTTTTTGTCTTTTTTTATTAAAAAGAGTGGCAGTATATGTCGTAATTTTAGGAGATATGGAATCATACATTTGTTAGGTAACATATATATATATATATATATATATATATATATATATATATATATATATACATATATATATATATATATATATATATATATATATATATATATATATATATATATATATATGTGCCAAATACTGATAGATAGGGTAATCATGTGTAAGGAAGATAGGGAGAGACAGGTATGCATACATAGCCGTCTGTATGCACAGACATATTTTCACATATCAGTTCTTTAGACAGATGAGGCATCAGACATGGGATCAAGCTGGTTAAGTGTAGGAGAATGCCCAGTGTGATTGTCAGTACTTACAAGATGACTCCAGGCCAGACCTACCTGTACTCTAGTCCAGGATTTTGTGTGCTGCAGCCAATTGGCTGCCGCACCTGATTCAACAGTCCAGCACCTCCCTGATATTTTGTCTAAGGCATTCCCCGGCTGTTTGCTGAACATAATAAATGACTCATACCTATCAACTGTACAGATTGTAATAGAATGTACAGAATTTTGCATCATATGTATGGTATATTTTACATAGCATTGTGATTTTCTGGTACATCAGTAGCAAATCATTATAGACTGATGTTAGGAAATGATGACAGACATTTGAGTTACTGACTCCATAACACATCAGGAAACTCATGCTAATCCATGACCTGCTATTCTCTGAACTTTCTACATTTGTCTGGCCAGTAGTTACTTCTTCTCCTTATATTTGGGCCTTTGTCCCACTACTGTTCATGGCTTTGTCCAGATTTCCTGCTGTAAGTGGTTGTAGGTATGATGTAAATGGGGTATATGATGTAACACCGCACAAGGGGTGACAGTCTACGTACCTCTCACTGTACAGGGTTTTGCAGGATGTCTAGCCATCTGCCCCATATGTCTACTCTTTTCCTCATGCGTTGTGTTTTTCTGATAATATACTACTAAATGGAGCCCACTGAATTGTTGTAAGTACTAACACATTTACAGTAAGTGATGACTTTTACATCCTGCTGCTAATCTGACCTGTTACAACCTGCTGTTATACTAGCCACCTTCTAGGTTACTCACAGCATGTATAATGTCTGTAGGTTTGGCCCTCTGTTCCCCCATTGTCTCTGGCTTTGTCCAGCTTTCTTGCAGTAACAAATTGTGACGTATTCACAGTCTGTGCAACTTCTACCATACAAGTACTTCACATGCAAAAGTTGTAGGTGCAGCCAGCTTTGAACCATTAACACCATCAACCATGCTAATGTACTTAGCCCACTGAGCCACATCAGCCACCTGCAAGTGAGGTGTAATTCCTCAAACTATCAACAGCAGGCAGACATACACTGTGACCCCTGTGTTTTGTGGAAAATAGAACACGTGGCCAGGTTCTTTGTGATAGCCCTGGAATTGTGCGGTCTGCTGATATCTCCTTCTAAACATACTGTTACTTTAATTGTATGGGAACACTGATGTGTTGTGGATAGGGGACTCATATTTGGATGGTCGTGCATCTGTCCTATGACCCCGCTGTTTGGCATTTCCCTTGAATACTGCAGTGGGTTTTTCAGCCATGTGGCCTAATGCATATTATGGGGCACTGAGTATTGCACAGAGTACCTGGTGTCCAATGTAGCTGTTAGTTCTCTGCAAGTAACCCAATAGCCCAAATTCCTTTGCATACATGCAGCAGGTCAGTATATATACTTCCACAGTCTAGTACCCCGTACATTTGTTGTTAAGGAGAGTGACTTACCTTGTGAATGCACCAGTTGAGAGACCTGTGTTTCAGGGCTGATTCTGTCTGATGCACGCAGTACACAGCTGTCAAAGGAAAAACAACTTCAAAAAGATCAACACATGGCAGGTTCAGGTTAAGGCACTTTAATCTTGCAGCAAGGAGACAAAAACGTGCTAATACAGATTTTGTCTAACTAGAATCAGGAAGTGAAGCTATTCTTATACATTTCTTACAAGGCATTGCCTACCAAGCTGACGTAATAAATCACAGGTTCTTTCAATATTATTTCATAGCAGCTGTTTGTCCATGATTTTCTGCAGACATATCAAGTTTATAAAAACCTTCCTAAGAAAAACAACTTCTCACTATGCAATGTTACCATTCAAGGTACTATGGCTAATTTGAGCACAAAGCAAGTACAGATTATAGTTCATTTCTTCAAGCAGTCTTTGTTTGATGTATCTTTCTTTTCTGCAGCTGTGCATGTTCTCATAACACGAACAGAGCTGATTGGTCAAGTTCAATAACATTATAGAAAACAGTATTGTTCTATTCATTTATTTTCCTGACCTAGCAGATAATCACCTGCTTCTCAGCAGTTTTCCAAAAGGCATAAACATGAATTTTGCTGTGCTAGCAAATACTAGGTCAGAGAGCATCTTGCAATTTCAGAAAGCATACTGCAGTTTCAAAAAGCATCTTGTAATTTCATACAGAATTAAGCTGCACATAAAATAGAATGAAATGTGTTAACCCTTTTAGCTTCTAATAAGCACTAAACATATACATTAGTACATATTTTTCTAACATTTCCCCCTGTTAATACTTTTTATTCTATTTTCAAAAGCATAAACAGTTATTTCTTCTCCTAACCTCTTTCTGTTCAGAATTTGCAGTTAAAAGAGTCATTTAGTTTAAACTTATGAAAGTGTTTCATTTTTCAACAGTTCTTCAATTTCAGTACTTTGATACAAAGTCTCAGAAACTGACATGTCTATAAAATCTTTGATTAATCTTTTCATGCAGGGAATACCACAGCAAACACACACTCCTAATAGGAGTAATCCCACACAAATGGCAATCAGGATGTTCATTAGGATGCTACCCCACCCCCCAAACAAATTCTTGAAAAAATCCGTCAGTGAGTTTGGGCCTGGTTTGGTCATGGCTGACACTTGCTGAATCACCTCAAGATGGTCATTTATTTCATGCTGGTTGTCAGGAATATACAAACAGCACTCCTCTTTTATTAAAGCACACGTACCACCTTTCGCCGCTAGGGTGAAGTCGAGAGTCATGCGGTTTTGAAGTACCACAGTTCTCACAGCGTTCAGTTCATCAGTCACTAATTCGAGAGCAAAAAAAGTTGCATTTCTCATTACTTCGAGAACTTTGGACAGTTTTCTCAACTCCCAAATCGATTTCACTGTGCCATACGCAGGGGCTATACCTGCTCACGATATAATAGTGTCACTCAAGTCCATGTGTGTCAGTTTATCTTTGTTTTTCACAGAGTTATGGTTTCTCCAGCCTGCTTCGATATGTCCCATTGGATTCTCAGGTCTCTTGATTGGATTTCCAGGTTTCTTGGTGACCTCTCTGACATTTCGAATTCTTTCCTGAGGCAAAACTGCAGTGTGTCATATAGCCGGAACCAGGTAACCCAAAAAACAACTGCCGGACCAATTCTCTGGTAACCATTTGTATGCCTTTTTCCCACACACAAAATAACAATTCTCTACTTTAGTATTAATATATACTTGCCCTGCATGAAACATTTTCTTATCAATGATAGATAGTTGTTTAAAAAGAACATGATTACGTTGTACTTCATCAACCGTTTTGTGCATTAGTTCAAAATAAGAGTCATAGTTTGTATCACAAATATAACCTGCATTATTAGCTTTGATATAACATTTGTATGGAACAGTCACATTACAATTGCTCCAACCCACCTGTACAGTATCATTTTTGTAAAAACATACAATTCCTTTTTGTGTAACAGGCAGGTACAATGCTATTTTGTCTTGTGATTTCACAGTTGTAGTATCAAAAATCAAATTTTCCCAGGTCTCATTGACCCCTAGGGGGACAGCAGTCATTAATAATCCCCCGTATGCTGTTGGTATAGCTGTGCAGATCCAGCAATTCAAAACATTAAAAGTTTCAGCATACACATATTTAATTGCTTGGTAAGTGTTAAAGTTCGGATGTCAGTCTATAAGTAACGAATCTCATTTATTCAGTTCAGCCCATGTGGCTGGAAAAAGGAAAGGCCACAACAAAAAGATTAATGCTATCAGTATGGCCAACAGAATGATCATGCAATACTTCTGAGGTTGTTCTTTATTTCTATTTGCTCCGTATCTGGTCATTTTGTTCTTGTGTAACAGTAACAAGTTTTTTGTCCAGTTCAAAGTTTTTAACCAATTTACAGTGTGTCAGATGAATCCAGGACACTCGCTCTGCGATCTTGACTGCAGTGGGTGTTGACAGTAGCACTTGGTACGGCCCTTCCCACTTCGGTGAGGTCCAATTCTTCTTCTTGATGACTTTCACCCAGACCCATGTGCCTGGGACTACTGCTGCTTCCGATGGTCTGGTTTGTCCTTTATCTGAAACAGAATTTAACTGCAAAAGTTGTTTATTACTTAAAAGTCATCTTATGTATTCTGCAAGTGAACTGTTGGCCTCCTGGTCTGCAGGCATGAGAGGTTTCCACTGAGGTATATAATATGCCCTCCCAAACAGTATTTCAAAAGGAGTTAACCCCTTTGCATTTGGACCAGTTCTCATGCTCAACAGTACCAGAGGCAAGCAGTGCACCCAGTTCTTTTGTGTCTCACTAATTAATTTCCTAAGTTTGTTTTTCAAAACCCCATTATGCCTCTCTACTAATCATGCGGATTGAGGGTGGTATGCACAATGGTTCTTTAAGGAAATTCCGAAATATCGGCTCAACTGTTGTATAGTTTGATTTACAAAGTGTGTGCCATTGTCACTGTAGATCTTTTCTGGTATGCCAAATCTAGGAATAATTTCTTTAACAAGGACTTTTGCAACAGTAGCTGCATCTGGATTTTTGGTCGGAAAAGCTTCCACCCATTTGGAAAACATATCTATAATGACAAGACAATATTTCTTATTTTCGCATTTGTTTAGTTCTATGAAATCCATACAGATAGTATGGAGCAGATGCAGTGGTGTTGGGAAACTCCCTTGCTTAGGCTTCAATGCCCCTTGTGCATGATGCTTGTTGCAAACATGGCATGCTGCACAAAAATATTTTGTGTAGTTTGTAAATCCATATGCAGTGAACACTCGGTTCACTAACTGTACCATCCCCCCTGTTGAGACATGGCACTGCCCATGGCTCAACAAAGCTGCATATCTAAAGAAGTTAGACGGCAAAATTGGTTTTCCTTCTTTGGAGATGTACAGCCCTTTCTCAAGAATTGCTCGTCTTTTTATCCATTTCTGTTTTTCTATTTTCGTAGTAAGTGTCTGCATTGTTTTCAACATTTGTAAATCTAAAATCTCAGGTTGTAATTCCTCACTCAAAAGAAATACTTCAGAAGCTGAAGCTGCCTGCTTTGCAGCTGTATCAGCTCTCTCATTACCTTTTGAAATCCTATCCTGTTGTTTGGTATGAGCTATATACATTTACAAATAGCTACTTTCTGAGGTAACTGAATGGATTCTAACAAATCTAAAATAAATTGCGCATGATTAATCGGTTTACCAGTAGATGTTATCATTCCTCTATTTTTTCACTGTTGTGCAAAAACATGTACAGTAGAAAAAGCGTACTGGCTGTCAGTAAAAATGTTCACACATTTACCCTTTGCCAAGGTACATGCCCTTGTCAAGGCAATCAATTCTGCTGATTGCGCAGATAAGTTGTGTGGTAAAGACTTTGCTTCTAAAATCTCAGTATCAGAAACTACTGCATACCCCACTGTAGGACCCCTTCTGCATGAGCCATCCATGTAATATGTCACCTCGGCATCATCCAAGGGAACATCCGTTAGATCTTTTCTAGGCAGTGTCTTTTGCTCAATCTTCTGCAGGCAGCTGTGTGGTGTGCCATCCGCAGGGGTCAGGAGCAAGGTAGACGGATTTAAAGTTGTACATCGTTCAATTGTCATATGAGGTTGGCTCAAGAGTATAGTCATACAGGAAAGATGTCTAGCAGGAGAAATATATGCTACTTTTTCTTGCAGTAAAATAATTGTGACTGCATGAGGCATTCTCAGTGTGAGAGGGTGGAACAACACTACTGAGGCCAAAGCCTGTACTGCCATTGCAGCTGCAACTACTGCTTGTACACAGTGGGGCAGGGATCGCGCCACTGGGTCCAGCTGTGATGAATAATAAGCTATGGGGCATTGCTTATCCCCATGTTGCTGTGTTAACACTGATTCATAGGTTCATAGGTTCATAGGTTCATACTAGGCTATCTGCCCTAGGGCATTTATAAGTCTAGCCAGAATGTGTTTGGCTTTCGCCACCCATTTTAAATTTATTTTGCTATGCCCTTTTTCGAGGTTAGTATACTGTGCCTCTGTCTAACAGTGACACAGAAGTGATACCAGTAAACCTCGATCTCCCATCCACTCATCAAGATTCCTCTTGAAGAGAGTCAATGAGGGACTCTGCCTAACCTGGACTGGGATTTTATTCCAGAGTGAAGGGAGCCTCTGAGTTATGAATCTGTCCCTCCAGCATGTCCTATTTATTTCAGTGCTGAGGTTCAAGTCTCTCGAGCGCGTAGCTCGATGGGATTTGGATTTTCTGAGGTGAGCATGTCCATTAATTCCGGGTTGGACATGGCTTTATACGTCAGGCACAGATCGCCTCTGAACAGGCGGTATGCCACTGAGTAGAGCTGGAGTTTCTTTAACTGGGCAGCATATGGCATCTGTTTGAGCCCTTTGATCCTCTTGGTGAGGTACTTTTGGGGTCTTTCCAGTTGCTGCAGGTGTCTGGTAAGGTACATCCCAAAAGGGGCATTGTACTCAATTATGGGCCTGATGAGGGATGAGTAAAGAGGCACGATGACCTCCCCTGATCTAGATGTGAATCCCTTCATGATTAGGTGGGCTATATAAAATGTTTTTCTAACCACTTTGGCCACGTGTTTGTCAAATGAGTGATTGCTATCAACTTGGGTCCCCAGGTCCCTAATTACTTCTTCTGTACTTAATGGATTACCACCTATGTGGTAATTTGTGGGCACTTTGTTTTTGCCAAAGGGGATGACTATACACTTTTCGGCATTTAGCTTGAGGCCATGGCTCTGGCACCAGTTGTCTGTTTCTGAGAGGCCCTTTTGGAGGATGCTTGTGTCGGCTGGAGAGTCGATTATGGCACCCAGTTTGCAGTCATCTGCGAACTTGGTCAGCCACAGTCCTTCCGTGTTGGCCTGTACCTCCGAGAAATATATACTGAACAAGAGAGGTCCCAGGACTGAGCCTTCTGGGACACCACTTGTAACTGGTTTGGAGTCTGACATGGCTCCAGCAATTCTAACCATGTGGGTTCTGTCCTTGAGCCAGTTTGCAATCCATCTAGTGACATAGGGGTTTATATTTAAGCTGGTGAGCTTATCTATAATGCCCAAGTGGGGTATTGTATTGAAGGCTTTTGTGAGGTCCAGGTAGGCTGTGTGGACCACCTTCCCCTCGTCAATGGCCTTGGTGACTGTTTCAAAGAAATCAACCAGGTTTAAGAGGCAGGATCTGCCCTTAACAAAGCCGAACTGGGTAGGATCCAGTGTTTGTAGGTCCCCAGTATCTTTATTTATGAGGTCCATGATGATCCTTTCCATAGCTTTGCAGACCAAGCTAGTCAGGCTTATGGGGCGATAGTTTCCAGGATCCGTTGAGGCACCACCTTTATGGAGAGGGACCACTGTTGCTGTACGCCACTCTTTGGGCACATATCCTGTAGTAAGGCTGAGATTGAACAGTAGTTTTATGTTTGGGTTTAGCTCTTCTTGGAGTTCATGTAGGATACAGCCCGGGACACCATCTGGTCCCATTGATGCTGTGTTTTTGCTTTGGAGAGGCGGCTCTTACCTGAGCATCTGAGATGTCGGGGCAGCACTCTGCTGGGATAGATATTTGCCCTTTTGGTGGGGAGGCGTTTGTGCTGAACCTGTCAGCTAGGATGTTGGCAATGTCTGTGGGTTCGGTGTATTTTTTGTCATTTTGGACTAATTCTGAGCATATCTGGGAATTACCACCTAGGTTCCTAACATAACTAAAGAAAGCCTTGTGATTATCCTTAGTGTCCTGTGCAATTTTCCTCTCGAAGCTGGCCTTAGACAATTTTATGTGTGCCCGTAGTTTTTTGCTAATACTGATCAGTGATGCCTTCCCTTTTTGGGATTTTGCTCTATCATTTAGTAGCTTCCTCCTTCTATTGTATAGTTTGTTTATGGCTGGGGTCCACCAGACAGGACGTCTGCCTTTGGAGGATTGGGTCTTGGTTTTATTTGGGATCGCATGATCCATGCATTCCTGAAGGTGTTCATAGAATGCGTTTATAAAAGATTCTGCAGTCTGGGACGTATTTTCCACAGGCAATATGCCTGATGTCATGTAGCCTTGCTTACAATCTACAGTTTGGAAAAAACGTTTATGATAGTTTTTTAATCCTAAAACTAATGAGGATGCTATCAATTGTTTCAGTTTGCAGAAAGCTGATTCTGCTTCTGGTGTCCATTGTAATAAATCTTGTGCTGCCATAGGCTTCTTGTATATCAAGTTGGTCAGTGGAGCAGACTCCAAGGCATAGTTTGGAATCCAACTCCGACAGAAATTAGTCGTGCCCAGGAAGAACATCATTTCCTTCTTGGTAGTTGGTTTGGGTGCTTGTAAAATTGCTATTTTCCTATCTTCATCTAATGTTCTGCCTTCTTTAGATATTACATATCCCAGGTATTTAACCTGCTTTCTCCAAAGCTGCAATTTGTTTTTGTTTACTTTATGTCCTTGAGTGGCTAGAAATTGTATTAATGCTATGGTATCTTTTCTTCATTCTTGCTGGGTGGGGGCTGCCAGCAGGATGTCGTCTACATAAAGTAAAATTTGGCTGCCTCTTAGTGGGCTAAATCCCGCCAAGTTGCTTGCCATCTCTTGTGCAAATATTGTTGGGCTTTCACAATACCCCTGTGGTAGTCACGTGTATGTATACCTTTTCCCCTGAAATGTGAATGCAAACCAATGTTGGCTGTCAGGGTGTATCGGTATCAAAAAGAACGCATTGCTAATATCTACCACAGAAAAATACTTCCATTGAGGCTTTAAATCCATTCAATAGGGTGTGTGGATCTGGCACCGTAGGTGCTCTAGGTATTACTGCATCATGTACAGCTTGTAAATCTTGGACCATACGCCATTCTCTGTTTGCTTTCCTGACAAGAAATAAGGGTGTGTTACATGGTGAATCGAGAGATTCTACCAGTACTCCTTCCTTAAGCAAAGCTGCTATTATAGGTCTGATTCCTACTTCTGCATCCTTTCTTAAGGGATACTGTCTCTTTTGAGGTCTAAATGCTGATTTTGGCATAATAGTAACTGGTCCTGCTGTACGAATTAGTCCTACATCTGATTTCCCTGTTCACCAGAGAGTTTCTGGTATGCTCTGTAAGGCATTTTCTTCCTCTTCTAGTAAGAGTGCTAATCAGCTGTCCTCGCTAGACTGCAAGTGTACAGCTGGGTGTGTCTGCGTTATCCAATTTAACTTCTGCTTCTGTACTCCCTGTTCTGACAATTCTAACTCTGTTTGTTTTTCCCACTTTGTGACTTTTTCTCCTAGATCTACCCATTTCACATTCTTGTCCTTAGTTAAACTAACATGTGGTAATCGATTAGATTTATAGAGTGCAAAGAATTCCTGGGGCAATGAACAGCTAACTACACTGTTCCCTTCTGTGTCCCAGTACAGATTACGTAATACTAATCTGTTTGCATGGTTTTTAAACAGTTCTTGCTCATATTCCTTATCAGGTCCTGGTGTGCTACAATAATACAGAGTACAGTGCAACAAATGCTGTTTATCAGTGTCAAGGGAGGGGGACTTACTGATGGCTATGTTCATCAGTTCTTCGGTTATTGCCCCTGGACCAGTCGTGACTAAGTCCTGGCTGTACCGATAAAATGTTTCACCCTCCGGTCGCACCACAAAAGTATACATTTGTCGCTGTGCTTCCATACCCTGCATAGTCGGAACTACTGCTAAGCCAAATATCTGCATAAGATCTCTGCCCAAAAGGTTTACTGGGCATTTTGCAGAAACAACAATTTTGCTTTTCTGGGTCATCCCTGAAACAGGGTCAGTTATTGCTATGTTATGGGAGAGTGGCTCCTGATACAGCTGTCCATTAGCTGCTTTCACTAATATGTAATCAAGTGATTCTGAATTTTCTCGTAGTTTTGAAGGATTTATCAGGGTTCGTGAAGCCCCTGAGTCACACAGGAATTTAACTTACCTCCCCTCTACCAGAAGTGTAACTTCCGGTTTCGTGTCTGCTAAATAGAGCTCTAGGCTCAATAATGCTAAGTCCAAAATTTCACTTTCTTCACCATCTGTGATTTCTTGTACTTCCTCTATTTCTTCTATCACATCCTCTACTCCCTCTATCACATTTGCATTTGTCTTTTCTCGGTTACTCCCTTCTAGTGATTCTTGACTATCATATAGCCAGTCCTCACCCTCCTTATCTTCCATGGCTACCTTCTTGTTTTGCTTGCAATCCCTTGCTAAAAGTCCCTTCTTTCCACACTTAAAACATTCACCCCTTTTCTTTCTCTCTTAAAACTCTTCTGATCATTTATCAGATTGTTTGTTTCCCTGGGCATTTTTCTTGCCTTTTTTTCTTGACTGTACTACATAAAATTCTGCTCCATCTTCTACAGAAAATACTTGGGCTTTCTTTTTCTTTTTACTGTTAAAATGCCTTTCGGCATGTCTAGCATATTCAAGTAGTGACTGTAATCTACTCGTACAATGGTCTACCATGTGCTTTGTAATAAAGCTGCTTATAGGCAAAATACTGCCTTTCAAAAATGCATTCTTTAGTTGCTACTCATACGGGGAATCATGTGTTTGGTCTTCAGGTACCTGCATTCCACAATGGTTATTAAAACACTCTAATAATCTAGCATAATATCTGTCAACAGTTTCACCTTCCTGTTGAATGCATTGATTAATGCAAGTCCAGTCTGCCCTAGGCTTCCACTTCTCAGAGATTCGGTCTGTTAGACCTTTCACTCTGTTATCCAGTTCTGCGTTGCTATGTGGGAGTGGCTTGTGTTCTGCATCACGGGGATTCCAGTTGCCACTAATCATGTGCCAGTCTGGACCTACGATTTGTCTAACTACTTTTTCTACTTCTTCTCCATTTAAATGATAACTTAACCTCATGCCCTGTAAGTCTTCAGAATTTTCTAAAATTAACTTTTGGATGGGGAATTCCCTCTGTGGCTTTCCGGATGTCTTCTGGTGTCCACGGTCTATATACTAGGAGAGTCGGGTCCTGTCCTGCCTGAGGATTTGGTACTTCTATGAGTGGACATATCTCTTCTTCACTCATAGCTCGTGAATTTTTATTTATTTGATATAACTCAGTATCCCCTCTTAAGTTACGTGTTCGAGACCTAGTCTCGATGGGATCTCTAACATACGGTCTTGGCTTTGCGGTAACAGCCGGGTATAGTGGAGGTGGACCAGGTTGTCTACTCGCTTCATATTCTGGTGCGGGAAGTGGAGGGGGCGGAGGGGCTGATGCTATTACCAAATTATTGTCTTCTTTATCTAAAAACATAGCTTTTGAATTATTACTTTTTTGTTCCCTATGGTTTGCTTCCTCAATCCACCTGTGTGCCTGAGGAATGCCTAATTGACGTTGCTTTTTTACCTGACCTTTTGTGTCGGTTTTAAGCTGTTTGATAAGTTTAATAAGCGAGGAGTTTTCTAATTTGCCATCAAATTCATATTTATTAACCCATTTTGTATAGTATTTAACATTGTCGGCACGCTGTAATTGCATATATTTTGCATCTTCGGTTAGCGGTGGATCTTGGGAACTTTTTGTGCACTTATTATCTATATTGTTCTGACTGTTAAAAATGTTACGTAACCCTTCTTATTTTCACGTGGTACCACGATTTTTTGTTTCACAGTTTATCTAGAATAACTGTCTTACCTATTCTGTTTCCCTGATCTATGACAAGACTGCAATCTTTCTGTCCCTGACTTGTACAAAACAAATCTCCTGACAGATGATTCAAATCAAGTCCCTGATATAAAATAGAAAAAAGGTAAATCTCACCTTACCTGAGCCTCCGTGATTGACTGTCTCTGGTTCGTGTGATAACTCGTCCTCCAGTCGCAGATCAGAAAAGTGGCTGGTCTCTTTTGAATGACAATTCAGTCGGAGGTCTTTCAAAGCAGAAGAACCGATGTGGTTTCTTCCCCGTACGGTTTCATGCCACCTGGCCCATCTGATCTGAGGCAAAGTGAGAGTTTCCGGTCTGAAGGACCAATCTGTCAAAGGAAAAACAACTTCAAAAAGATCAACACACGGCAGGTTCAGGTTAAGGCACTTTAATCTTGCAGCAAGGAGACAAAAACATGCTAATACAGAGTTTGTCTAACTAGAATCAGGAAGTGAAGCTATTCTTATACATTTCTTACAAGACATTGCCTACAAAGCTGATGTAATAAATCACAAGTTCTTTCAATATTATTTCATAGCAGCTGTTTGTCCATGATTTTCTGCTGGCATATCAAGTTTATAAAAAAACTTCCTAAGAAAAACAACGTGGCCTTGATGACCACTGGTCAGATACAACTTCTCACTATGTAATGTTACCATTCAAGGTACTATGGCTAATTTGAGCACAAAGCATGTACAGACTATAGTTAATTTCTTCAAGCAGTCTTTGTTTGATGTATCTTTCTTTTCTGCAGCCGTGCATGTTCTCATAACACGAACAGAGCTGATTGTTCAAGTTCAATAACATTATAGAAAACAGTATTGTTCTATTCATTTATTTTCCTGACCTAGCAGATAATCACCTGCTTCTCAGTAGATTTCCAAAAGGCATAAACATGAATTTTGCTGTGCTAGCAAATACTAGGTCAGAGAGCATCTTGCAATTTCAGAAAGCATACTGCAGTTTGAAAAAGCATCTTGTAATTTCATACAGAATTAAGCTGTACATAAAATAGAATGAAATGTGTTAACCCTTTTAGCTTCTAATAAGCACTAAACATATACATTAGTACATATTTTTCTAACAGCAGCCAATACCTGGTAAGGTACAAGTTGTGTGGTATGACTGGCTTCCTTTTCACTATGTATGTGAGTCGGAGTAAGGTGTCAGTCCCTAGGACCCTAGGTTGTCAGTGCATGTGTTATGCCTTGCCTATTTGCCAAGGCCAGGGCATACTGGGCATGCCTACATCTGCCTACAGGGACAGCCTCAGGGGGTTCCTCCCCTGAGTCCCCATATGGGTGTGGCTGTGGGAACCTATGCACTGGTGGGAGGCTGTGTGTCCCTTCTCTGTGATCATCCTGCCACAGCTATTTCTGTAGAATCATATTGTGTAGCATGGCACATACTGTGAAAATCTGTGCACCTATTGCAAGCCCACCAGTTATTGGAGAGCCTACATTCTGCCTCTCAGTTGTCATCTTGGGATTAGTGCTTCTGTTTTCTCCTGGTGAGAGAAGAAGTGCAGTTACATTATTTCCTAGAGACCGCTGATCACCAGCAAGCTTAATAACTGCTTTATAGGTGACAGCTTGGAATTTATGCTTATATTCTGATCATGGTGACAGTAGGAGCAGAGTGCATTGATTTCTGACTCTTTCTGGTTGAGAGTGAGTGTCTGTGCTTAACATACCTGATTGGTCTGGTTGCTATTTGAGTAATCTACCAGAAAAAGGCTACAAGCCTGCAGACCCTTGCATCACCTGGGACAATACTGTGGATCACCAAATAGGCCGTGTCCTGTTTCTTTTCTTGGGATTGGTGCTACCATTTTGCTTCTGTTGATAGAAGAAACAAAGGATTATTGCATCCCAACAAAATGAAGCTGTGCTGTGACCAGCATTAGTAGTAGCCAGGCAGTAGCCATTCATATGACTCTCCATTTTTCATCATTCTTGACAAGCTACTTCTTTACTTTCCTGTAAGTACTGCTTGATTTCTTTCTAACTTCAGAATATCTGCCAAAATAAATACTTCATCCTTAAATTTTCAGGGTCTATGTATTAGTTTCCCCTTAAGTATTTGGCAGTGCTCTGTACAGACTCAGACACCTTGAGTGACATTTTTTCTGTAAAAGGAATATATAAGGAAACTTAGTAATAATGACCATCCATCCTGGCATGTCTAAAGGTCAGTTCCCTGTGCTTTCTCCTATTAGCCTAGTGAACTTAGGCATTCGGAGGCAGTGTACCAACTACCTCATGTATACAGACAACCATCTCGTCTTTCCTCCCAACACTCGGACTTGTGAGAAATGCACTTATATATCCAAATTGGAAACCATCCACTCTCAAGCCAAGACTGGAATAGCTGGTCAAGAGGAGAAGGTCAACACCTGCATCACACCACATGCAACACATAGCCCTCCAGAAGCATCTATATCATATAATCAAAGTCTTAAAACATCGAATCTGATATGGTAGAGACCATATCATCAATGTTTTAAAACTTTGAATATGTACCTAAACATTTCAAACAAGGGGGGCAAGCCCCCCTGCACCCCCCACACCCCCCGCTACTTAAATATGCCAACTCCGAGATTGCACTACAGTGCAGTAAAGGGAAATATTCCCTTATGAAGATTTCTGTTAAAACATTTGATGTTTCAAAATGTTGATGAGATGATGCCGACCATATCAGTTTCGAAGTTTTGAAACTTCGACAATTCAATATAAACTCATCCAAAACACCCACCATCACAGCTGTCACATAAAAACTCAAACCACATATCCACCTTTGCAGAGGCTCTCAACAGACATTTACTCAAACAGCAGAGACCTCCAAGGCAGAAACTCACTCAACCACCACAAAACAGCACAAACTATAAGACACATAGCTCACCTACACAGTGTGCCCCTCAACCTAAGGCCCTAAGGCAAAACAGCTTGCCAAATACACTAATCATAGGTGACTCAATAGTGAGGCACACTGATGTCCCACTCACTAGACTGAATAAGGAGAAGGTAACAGTCAGTTGTCTATCAGGTGCCACATAACACACAGACTCAGGTCACTCCACAACAAGTACAGGTATGACTCTATCACTGTCCGTGTGGGTGTAAATGACCTGAGATGCACCTCCCTGGACTACATTAAAAGAAACATGGAGGAGCTTTTGGATTATGTGGCCCAGGCAGGTATGACCCTAGCCCCGAGCAGCATCCTACCGTTGCCCAAAATGATACCGCAGTACAAGCAGAAAATGATTGACTTCAACAATTGGCTAAGTTTCTGGTGTCACTCTAAGGGGATCCAGTATCTGTCTGCTTGGGATGACATGAATGACAGACCTTGATGCTTTGCCAGAGATGGTCTGCATCTGTCACCCCTGGGTTTCCAGATACTGGCTAAGGCTCTTGCCACCCCTATAGTGCCTTTTTAGGCAATGTTCCAAAGACCAAATTACCACCATAACAGCTATACATAAATGCAATCTGAGGGTCATGCTGCTCAATGCTAGAAGTCTAAATCTCAAAATGCACTTGCTTGAAGCACTCCTCAAAATGGAGAACATCAACATTTGTGCTGTAATGGAGACCTGGTTTAAAGCAGCAGAAAGCACCCCAGCACTACCAGGCTATAACTCATTCCACATCTTTCAGCCCCAGAACATGGGCCAAAGCTCCAAAGGCAGTGGTGTCTCCATATTCATAAAGGATATGCACACCTCCAGACCAGTAGCCCAACATAACGCATCTGAGAACCTTCAGGTACAACTAACATTGGGTAAGACAATGATTCAGGTCATAGCCTGCTATAGGTCCTGAAACATATCCCAAGGCTCTCACACCATGTTCCTAAACACCCTGGAAACTATTAGGGTCCAACCCGACACTCTCATATTAGGTGACTTCAACTACCCCTCCATCAACTGGGAAAAACTACTCATGCACCAATACACTGTCCCAATGCTTTCGGGAATTCATCAATTCCAATGCCCTGGACCAGCCCATTCTTGCCCCCACTAGGGGAAGCACCATCTGTGACCTGGTTTTTACTAACATGGGCAACCTTTGCACTACACCAATAGTCAATTCCTCCCTGATTAGATCCGACCACAAACTAATCACCATGAAAATCCACATCTCACCCACACCCACCAGAAAGGTACCCACCATGAAAAACTTCTCCAAAGCTGACTTTGGGCCCCTATAAACAGAGATGGCTAACTTCACTGCACCCATGTCAATGGAAAATAGATGCGTGACTGCCGAATCATACAACAATGCACTGTACGAACATGTATATAAATGCATGGACCTAACCTTAACCAACAGAACCAAGATGCTCTCCTCCAAAAAAAAGGAAGACAGTCTGATGGTCCCCTGCCATTAATAAACTCTGCAACAGAAGGAAGAAACTGTTGGAAAAAAAGGTAAAGTCCCAAGATTGGAAAAACTCCCTTATTAGCCTCAACAGCAAGTTGAGATCCCTCATCAAAACCTTCAAAGCCAGCTATGAAGGCAGAATTGCAGCAGACACTATAAACAACCACAAAGCCTTATATAGTTATATCAAGAATCTCCATGGCAATACCCAGGTTTGCTCTGAGTTACTGCACAATGGTACCTCCTATACTGAGCCAGCAGATATGGTCAACATACTGGCCAACAGATTTGGTACCAACTTTACCCCATACTCCCCCCCAAAGGACCAATCATAATACTGTAGGAATGCCAGACACCCAGCATTACTGCAGCACAGGTTAAAGCTGCATTGTCTAAGGCCAAGAATACACCTTCCGTGGGACCTGATAATATCCTTGGATGTGTTCTGCATGAACTACAAAGTGAACTGACACCACATCTGTGTGTCCTACTCAGTCACAGCCTCACCTCAGGCTTTGTCCCTACCGAATGATGCACTGCTACAGTCATCTCTCTCCATAAAGGGGGAGCGAAAACAGACCCTGGGAATTATCGCCCCATTAGTCTGACGAGTCTAATAGGTAAGGCTATTGAGTGCATCATCATGGACCTAATTAACAAGGATATAGGGAATCTCCAAACTTTATATCCCATGCAGTTTGGTTTTATGAAAGGTAGATCATGCCTGCTGAACCTGATTGACTTCTTTGAATCTATCACCAGAGCTGTGGATGAAGGTAAGGCAATTCATACAGCCTACCTCGATCTGACCAAGGCCTTTGATACCATTCCCCACTCAAGAATTATTGATGAACTCAGCAAACTAGGCATTGACACCTATATCACTAGGTGGGTTGCAAATTGTCTTACAGATAGAACCCACAGTGTGAAAGTAGCAGACTCCAAGTCAGACTGCTGACCAGTCACAAGTGGAATCCCACAAGGATCGGTCCTGGGTCCTCTCCTGTTTGGTATCTACTTCTCAGAAGTCCAGGCCAACACGGAGGGAATCTGGCTGACCAAGTTCACAGACAACTGCAAGCTGGGAGCCATTATTATCTCCCCAAGTGATGTAGTCATCCTACAGAAAGGCCTCACTGAGACCACTGACTGGTGTCGAAACCATGGCATTAAGCTTAATGCCAAAAAATTCGTCATCATCCCCTTTGGGAAAAATTCAGTTCCCACTAATTACCACATTGATGGGAGCCCACTGACCATTGAAGATGTTATAAGAGATCTGGGGACACAGATTGACTGCAACCTCTCCTTCGATCACCACATTGCCACTGTGGTTAGAAAGTCCTTTTATGTAGCAGATCTCATTACCAAGAGTTCTGCATCCAGGAAGAAAGAGGTCATCATCTCTCTCTCTACACTTCCATCATTAGGCCAGTCATCGAGTATAATGCCCCATTTGGCATGTACCTCACTAGACACATGCAACAGCTGGAAAGGCAACAAAAGTACCTCACAAAGAGGATCCTAGGCCTTAAACACACGTCCTACATGGACAAACTCAAAAACATCCAGCTATTCTCTGTCTCACATCGTCTACTAAGAGGTGATCTCTGCTTGACTTACAAAGCCATGTCTGACCCAGCTCTGTTAGAAATGCTGCATCTAAAGAAATCCCAGTCCCTCCACACCTCATGCTCCAGAGACCTCAACCTCATTACCACAATCAAAAGAACATGCTGGAGGGACAAGTTCATAACTCAGAGACAGCTAACGCTCTGGAATAGACTTTCCATACATGTCAAGCAGAGCACCTCACTGGCCCTCTTCAAGAGAAATCTTGATGAGTGGATGGGAAATAGAAAGTCGGGCGGAATGATGCCAGGGCACTTCTATGGGCTAGGCTTGTAAAGGCTCCAGGGCCATTAGCCTAGTACACACCTATGAACCTATGAACCTATGTGGCTGGAGAGTACTGCAGGGCTCCACCAGATATATCAAGGCACTGGAACCATGACTTGAGCAGCCCAAACACATGCTCTATGATGTTCCTAATTTGTGCGTTTGCCTCCCTATGGTATTCTTCAGTAGGTGTGTGTGCATTTCTGATGGGTGTCATCATCCATAGTTCCAGTGCATAGCCAGCATCCCTCACTAGATGGCCATATGTGAGGTCCCCCGGCAAACATCTGGTACTGCTGTGATGCATGTTAGATGTGGTAGTTGTTACAACTGCCATGGCTGCCATCACACACATTCATGGTAATGCCCTGGACATTGCACATGACCTAGCAGTTGACGGAGTGAAACCCCTTTGTGGTTGACATAGACTTTACCCTCCTCACCGGGTGGTGCTTTAATGTGTACATGAGTGCAGTCTATGGCACCTAGTACCTCAAGGTAGTGTGCTACATGGTAGAAGAAATGCATACTGCTGGCCTTCTCCTCAGGGTCTCACTGGCATGTGTTTGCATGGCATCCAGGAACTGGTGGAGTACCCTGGATGTGGATGCCTGTGAGGCCCCCATCATGTCCCCAGTTGGCCTTTGAAAAGCACCTGTAGCTACTATTCCAAGGACTACACATACCTTTGTTTCCACTAGGATGGGTTCCTCTCTCTTGGCTCTGGGTCTGAGTTGAGGGTGGCAGAGCTTGGTGGGTCTTGTAGTATGTCCTTGTCCACCCTGTAGCACTCTACAATCACCAGCTCATTTTGCTTCTGGAAGGTTACCCTGGGCCTGAACACTCTTCTTCTCAGTCTAGGTATATTGTCAGCAGCAGCATCGGCACTGACCTCAGCATCTAGCACATACAGATATAGCAGAGTTGCAGAAGCCCCTAGCATTCTCTCAGTTAAAATTCCCAAGTCTCTACTCCACTGATGCAGAGTATGGGAGAAAAATCAGATTGTAGGGTGCATACATACTTTATAGTGCTCTGCTGCAGATGCAGTCTGTGTGATTGGCTAACTATGATGCATTCCATCTGCCAAATACAACACTGAATGGTTTGAATGGCCCAGTTTAAGTGGAAGAGGCGTTATCAGTAATTTATACATGATTGGCTTTTCTAGGTAATTTTCTTTTATTTTATTATTTTTTTAACTGCCTTCCCAGCTAAGCACTATGGCATGGCACACAAACCCACGCTGCAGGTATAAACGATGCTCAGCAGTCTAGGCACACCCCCATGGACAGGCATGCTGAGCACAGTGATGCACCATGCAAACATGCTTAAACCAGCTAAAAGGAGAACCCCGGAGGTAAACAAAGCTTAGCAGCACTGGACACCCCCCCCCCCCTGCTGAGCTCAGAGGCATGGCAAGCAAACAGGTGCTGCTGAGCTCCAGTGTGCTTAAAGAAATAGTGACACAGCCCCTTTTAATGTCAGCTAGCTCTCTTGTAGACACCAACATGGTACAGGGGCTACACTGATTTTATCTGTGGGCACGGATATCCATTTTTGCGGGTCTATATTAGAATCTTGAAAGGACTAAACAGCGAATGCTCATATGAGCGAAAACGGCAGACATCGAAGGGGGGCTTTTGAGATTGCGGTACAGTGGAGAGTGGTATATATTTGCCCTTTCCTCACTTTGGTGTGATCTCGGAGTTGGAATATATAGTTAGCGGGGGGCACAGCCCCCCACAATAAGAAGTTCAATGTTTTCCGTTTTCGCTCATATGAGCGTTCGCGGTTTAGTCCTTTTGAGATTCTAATATAGACCCCATTTTTGCTATTCAGTAACCCTAGCTCATTTGCATACAGATCCATGCACACAACTGGGATACTACACTATTCCAGAGCGTGCCTCCTTAGCAACCATAGATATCTACACATTGTACACACTCCATGCAAGGCCCTATAATGCATTATTGTCATATATTTATGTTTTTCGCTTTTACACTTTTAAATATTTTTTTTTGCATAACAGCATGTTTGCGCACTGCTGCACACTGCACAAACATAATATGGGTATTAAAAATGTATTTTAAGTTATTTTCCATTACTTTTTGGATAAACAGGGAATAGTTTTGCACATATCTGTGTTTACTATGCTATTTCTGACCTTCTCATTGGGCTTTTATAGCCCCATTCACTTTTTCATTTCATGTACACGGAATTTTTCCATGTACACTTCAGACACCAACACAGGATCTGCAGGACTACCTATTTGCTTGTTGGATTGCTCTACACCTTTATTTGCATACAATTCACCTGCTTATAAGGTGATTTGCATGCCAAGGACACTTCTGTGTTCGCACACTCGTGCACGCCCCTCAGCTCTGTTTACTGGATCGCATGGCTGCTTACTTCCGTGTAAGCTCCATGCCACTATGCCTACATGGAAAATTAATCTGTGGTAGGCCTTATGGAATTCCCCCATGAATCCATCACAATGTTATCAAGAGTAAATACTGACTTGTGGCTAAGTTGGTAGGCGAGATTCATTAAGAATCCCATACTGCTGTGAGAGGGGTGTGAACTTTGCTCCTTCCATAGCAGAACCTAGCACTGGGTCAATAATTTACAAAATGCCTCACCCACATCATGTGAAATAATATTACAATATTCTTTGCCTGACATGTTAGATATCTCTATATAATCATTGTGCCAAGTTTCTTGATTATGCTAAGACTATCCAAGGAATCCCATTGTGATTCTTTAACGCAGTTGTTTATTCAATTTATTTATACCCTGACAGTCAGCACTATAATCATTGTGTTTCATGCCACAAGCCAAGTTCTATGAAGTTTATAGACAATATTGCAAATGAATATTGAGTAAAGAGAGGTAAACATACTTGGGGATATGTACTGTAGGATACTAGCAATTAGAAACATTGAAAGTTGAAGATGACAAGACTATTTTGCTTTCAAATGCAACGGAGCTATGACAAAATCACTGATCAACACTGTATACCTAAAAAGCATATAATATACTTTGTGTCACTGTTTTGCAGAATGTCCATATGCATTAACATAAGTCTAAGCCATGCTTTAGCACATGAATTAAAAAGGCATAAGCCTGTTATACCTACTGCATATGCAATAGCTACTACAGTATGATTACTATGACTTGTTCTACCACTACATTCCACCTGTTGTAAAGTGCAGTAAGAAAATTATTATACCTTAATGAACTATGCTAAGAAAGTTTCTGAATCCGTAATTATATTTTACTTAAGTTTATGTATGTGAAAGTATATTGACAGAGTGTGCCAGAGAAAAACAACAGTGCCTTAGTGGAAATATCATTTTTAATTTGAAAATTGTATAAAAATCAATTTCAGTCCTTCTTGGTGAAGGTGGTAAAGTCTTTTGGAAATGAATGAAGCTAGAAAGAATAGAGTAACATTATGGATAATGTAAAAATGGTTGCACCAAGTAGTGATGCGGTTGTAGATAAATAATTTACCATCTGACATTAAGGAAAACTGCCTTATGTATATTAGTGTGGCAAGGTCCAGACTGCACACATGTGTGTATGTGTGTGTGTATATATACCGTACCAAAATATAAAGAGTTGCAATGGAATGTTAAAGTATTACTTAATACTTCCACTAGATATTAATTTTATGCCTAATTTGAGTTCATACATGTTCCCAACTATGTTACAACCACTGATGACTTATCCTTCATTTTTATGTCTGCCTACTTAAGGTAACCTCCTTTTTTCTGTAATTATTGGCCAAAGAAGTGAGTGTGTGTGTGTGTGTGTGTGTGTGTGTGTGTGTGTGTGTGTGTGTGTGTGTGTGTGTGTGTGTGTGTGTGTGTGTGTGTGTGCGTGTGTGTGCGTGTGTGCGCATGTGTGCGCGTGCGTGTGCGTGTGCGTGTGTGTGTGTGTGCGTGTGTGTGTGCGTGTGTGTGTGTGTGTGTGTGTGTGTATCTGTGTGTGGTATAGATGAATAACCACAGTAGGGCTAGCCACCCGGCAGTGTGAACATTGGCTCTAGATGATTGTCACTGTTGACATGATACCCTCACCCCATGCCCAAAAATAGGAGAAAGGGGTTATAGATGGATGGGTGGATTTGTTAATGCAGTTTACTTGACTTCTGTGCTCCACCACTTTCTGTGTATACATTCATCCATTATGTAATATGTTGTAACAGGAATTAATTCATTCATAACAAACCCTATGCATTGTCATTACTGTCTTTTCTGAGTTATTTAGTTAACCCATTACAAAGGTTTGCCCTTATATTGTTCATTGATTCAGTACTCTAAGTGTAACTCTTTATGCAGTTTAGTTGACCAAATGAATAGGTTATTTTTTCTGTAAAAAGCTTAATAATGTTGTTGTTGTGTCTTTCGGCTTTTCCCGGTTAGGGGTCACCACAGCAGAACTCCGGTCTGCTAATGATTGGCAGTAGATTTTTATGTGCCGAGTTGCCGGCCCTGATGCACAGCCTTCAATGAAGGTATGCCCATTAATACATGTTTCCACACAGAAGACACTCTAGTTGAGAATCGAACAGGACAACGTCTTACTGTGAGGCGACAACGCTACCGCAGCACCACCACTGCAGAAATAGCTTAATAATGTACTGCACAGAATAAATTTCACGCATTCTATAAACATGTAATGTTATATAACTTATTTTTTTTCCTTTTTTAAGTGTAACTATCATCATTTCTTCAATGCAGTATCTTTGTAATGGAG
Source organism: Protopterus annectens (assembly GCF_019279795.1). Taxonomy (NCBI): domain Eukaryota; kingdom Metazoa; phylum Chordata; order Ceratodontiformes; family Protopteridae; genus Protopterus; species Protopterus annectens. Next base: position 1,578,326,621 of record NC_056728.1, on the reverse strand, counting down.
CTTTTCTTTCCAGGATTCTAATAAAAATGGAACAGCTGGACACTGAAAAGATAGACAACTAGGTAGTTAGATGAATAAATAATGTAGACACACACACACACATACATACTGTGACATTCCACAACTGGCAACAGTAATCAAGAAGCCTCAGTCCTCACCACTAGCACCAGTGGAAGACAGGGCACACATTGGGAGGATGGCAAGTACACACACAGTAAAGTGCATTTTCCCTTAAAAGCCCACAGAGACCACAGTCAGTCTGAGGCTGGTTTCTCCCTCTTTCTCCAGACCTCCAGCACCCTCTCTGTCCAACCAATGCTTCGTGCCCTGCCCAAGTAGCTGACACTCACACTCTTTGAGATTTAATTTATACACAAACACACACACACCTGGGAAAGGCTGCCACAGATTTACTAGCTATGCCCCCATTTCCCCAACTATAAGGTAGTTTTGACTATTTCATCTATTTTAAGGCCCTTAACAATGGGTGTCCAATCTTGTGTGTAATGTTACTATTAATCAAAATGGTAGTTTGACCAAGAGCAAGGCTGTTAGGAGTGGCCCATAGTGTCACCAAATAAATATGCAAGTACTCTCAGAACTGAAATATATCTCACAAATATCAGCCACAATGAAAGGTTTAAATATGTTTAATAATAAATAATAAAGGAACAAGAAAATACTCAGTAAATAATCACAGTTACATCAGAGTTCAAAATCACAGGAAATATTTAAAACAACATTGCAGGATACTCTCAAGTAAATAAAGAAAAACATCTAAATTAAGCTCAGCTATATTTCTGTTTGAATCTAAGAGAATTACTATACCTTACTTAACTTACTTACAGAACAAGCAGATGTATTGAATGAATGTTATTGTCAGGTTCAAGACAAAATACACAATGCTCAGTTTCTCTCTCAAAGACTTCTTAAATTAATATTTCAAATATTACTGCTGGGGTAGCTTGCAGAATGTCATCACTTCTTGTCATCTGAATATCCCAGGTGAAACTCCCCAGTGCAGCTGGTAGCATATAGCATCCACCTGTGAAAACACATAGACCTCAGATATTTTGGCAAATGATGGAAGACGTAAAACAATTTACATTCCTCCATATTTAAAGACTATACAAAAAACGTCTAGTTCTAGGCATTATGTCTCCTGTTGTGCTGAAACTGAAAGATAATATCTGTTTTGTTTATGGCCCAGACATAAAGTAACTCAACCTCAACCATTCTTCTGAAGTTTTGCAAGTTAATCTTTTGTGTTTCATTCTCCCCTGTTAAAATATATACATCTAAACAGTTACAATAGTGTATATACATTTCTACTCAGTACTTTATAAAATAGCTCTTCAGCACACTAGTCTGTACAATATGACACACAGTTCTAATACATTTGTAACACAAGCATCGCACATGTGCATGTTGACATTTCACAAATGACACACAACCGCTTACAAAATTCCACATAGTTGGGCTGGCAATATCTCCTTCTGTCATACTTCTATATAAATCATATTAATATTCACAAATAACATATAATTATTTACAAAATTCCAGCAACCTGGGCTGTCAGTATTTCCCTTTGTCACACTCCCTTCCCAAAGACTCGAGCTAGTTTTTCAAGTGACCCTTGATAAATGTTGCTTGAGAGTGTTGAGCCCAGTATTTCCGTTTGTCACACATACATTCATACAAACATTGCAAATACAATTTTTTTTCTATGTACTTCTCACCAAGGATGCAGGTTCCTCTGCTGAAACTGCCCTGAACTGATAAATAGACTGTATGCATCATCATGTAGAGACAGAAAGTGGATGAATCCACTTTGTATAAATATGTGCCATTTGCTCCTGTGCTGACTTTTAGAATTAAATATAACAGCTTAAAAGGAACAGTGGAAAAGCAGCATCATATTCATGTAGCACTGTTCCTATAGTTTGCTTCAGATGATAATATTAATAAAAAGAACCTCATTTTACGGCAGCAGCAAACTACATTATCCCTCAGAGACTCATGCAGTAATAATGATATTGAATATGTCAGAAGCCAGAACTCAGGACGATGTATCATCACATAGTTAGCATCTCTTCCTTAGATTCAGTACCAGAGATCACCAGCTTCTTCATCTTCCTGCCTTATAGCCAGCTTTTAAAGCAACTACTTTTCCATTATGGCTCCATTTCACAAACTGTAACATGTTCAGATGTCCATAATGAGAAATGAGGTCAATTTAAATGCCTTACAGAAGTCCTTAAATGCTGTTTTCCATCCTTCAGTGATCTACAATTCTAATAACCTACTGAAGGAAAGAAATTAGATTTGTTTGATATAATCTTTCCACCGTGAAGCTATTCCTAAATGTATTTCATTATTAGTGTTCAGATATTCATTATTCTGCATTTTCTAGCATACAACTCAGGATAGCATGCTACATGCTTCTGTTTTAACTGTGTTTTCCACTGTTTTGAAACTATGCCAACTTAAATTATTTCTGGAAATGCTCAGAAATCTATTTTAGTGAGCAGGATTGTTCCCATGAAATATGTAATACTCACATATTTAGCTGAATACTCTCTTGTGTTGTGGAGGAAACCGAGGCTAACTTGTTTTTGTATTTGCCCATTTGAGAAATGCTTTCATTTCAAGATGTTATTTTTGGGGTAAGGACAGTGGGATTTGTGCAGAAGAGAAAATGCACAGTGCAATTATTCATCTTTGACTAAAACAACTAATGCTTCTAAGGCTTTAATGCTGGGAAAGGATCGCATTACAGGTACAAGGTGCCTTAAAGCTCCTAACATGTGGAATTACTCTGTTAAAAACGTGTGTGCGCAGAAAACATCAATAAAACATAAAATATCTTTCATTAGCAATGTATAGCTTATTCCATCCATCTGTACCCTGACTAAAAATGTTATGATTCAAGAGAACTTTACTTACTGAGCTTTGTGGAAGCTGGAGGTAACAGGCATGCTGTTTCAAAGAAATATTTGTATTTGTTTGAATTGGAAATTCCTCTTTAAAGTTTAAAATGTAATCACATATTGATATTAAAACCTCCCGGTTTCCAGGATCATTTAGCCTAGAACTGCATTTTATTTGTATCTCCTCAATCCCACAAGGAGCTCAAGATATCTCTCAACCATTTTTCCACATGTTCAGTTTGTGAGAAGACGCAGCTTAAAATCCCCACCTTGTTTAATATTTTATAGAAAAAGAAGAGAATGTTAAGAAGAAAATGGTTTGCGCTGCTCTTTTCACATGCTATTCTGAAGTCATCTTTCTTCCTGTTTTAGCCAGGACATTATGGTACACATTTCCTTGCATAAATAAGGGAAGTTCATTACATTTGTGATATGTCAGTTTGTTTTTACTCCCACATTTGCACCAGGGTACTCCAAGGGACATTACATAGACATTGCATACTAAGTGTAGCACTTTATTTTTATTCTTCTTTACCTGGTAAATGTTCTTTGTGTTTCACAGCAGTCATCACATTTGGGATATCCCTTCCAGGGTAGCCCTCGGCCACGCCAAATACCAGAAACTTAGTATTTCTGTGTCAGTTGCTGTTATTTGAGGACTGATGTCAGGTCGTCAGTAGTATAACGCAAGGTAGCCGATGCCATTACATCAGTCTTTCTTGCTGTGGAGACTGAAGCAGAAGCAGTTCGCAAGAGTGCCAGTTGGCCACTATGAGTTTTCATCTACCGAATTGAAGGTGAAGTCTTCTAAAGCTAAGTACCTCATTGGGGATCCTTTTTTCTTGCACTAACAGATGTCAGAAAAAGTTAATAATTGTCTCGCCTGTGGAAAACAAATACCACACTGAGACTTCCACTCTTACTGCCTCACTTGTTTAGGCCCAGACCACGATGTCCCTCATTGTCACTTCTGTGCTTTGTTCAATGCCAGAACTATCCGGTGTCGGGCCCTTATTGTAGCCAGATATTTTCACTTACAGTCCTCAAATTCTGACATGGCTTCGGTAAGCCATCCAACAGCAGATCTTCTGAAAAAATGTGAAGATAAAGACAGAGACAGACCTCACAGGTCCAAACCTACCGATGATGCTTCAGTTAAGCTAGTCATCAGTTCTCCGGTCCTCAGTGAGGCACTTTTGCAGCCCCTGATGCCCACTTCTGTTGATTCTCAGGCTGCTACTGAGACCCTTTCAGAGTCCGGTATGCCTCAAAACTCTTCTTCGACTGAGGATCATGCGGTCATCTCAACCTCGGATGGGTCCAGAGCCAGTCAGCAGGCACCGGCTTCTGAGGAAGTCCTTCACACTACTGAGTCTCGACACAAACCAACATCTTCTTTTGCGACTACCATTCTTTCTAAAACTACTGAGTTTCTTAGGCCCAGGGTATGAACCACACCCAAGAAACCGATGACCCACTCTCAGGTGCCTGCTTCCTTGCCTCGGTCTCAAATGCTTAAAATGGTGGAAGACCTTATCATGCTGATCAGGGGAAGCCAAGTTACCCCCTCCAAAAGGTAAAGAGATCTGTCCCCTGTAGTTTTGTCTGAATAAGAGTCAGCTAAATCTGATGCATATGAATATGAAGACTTGCAACCGCTCTCCACTTATGATGATTCAGATGCAGAGGATTCCATTCCTTCAGCCTCTCCCCCAGAGGATTTTTCTTTTGAGGAAACCCTGCATACCTTAAGGGAGCATTTCCAATTGGAGAGTCAGGTCTACCCTCAGTCTAAAAAGAGACTCAGGGAATTTCTGGATCTTCCACAACACAGACCATTGACCATCCCCCCAGTCCTGGATGTTGTGGAGGATATTTTCCTCAAATCCAGCTTGACTCCTGAAGCCCTTCCTCCAGCTCCCAGAAAACCAGACAGGTACTATAGAATCCCTGACTCCCACATATATCTTTTTTAAAAATCCTACAGCTGAACCTGAAGTCATTTCTCAAGGGTCAAAAGGAATTATGCAACCTCTACTAAGAATCCCACCCCCAAAGATAGGGATTCCAGAGCTTTGGACAGTTGGGGTAAGAAGGTATTCATCACAGCTACTTTTGCTATCAGGGCACTTAATTGTCAGTTCCATATGCTGAAATTTCAACAAGATACCCTGGAACTCCTTAAACAAAAATGTCTTCTTTACCTGCTTGGGCAGAATCTAAAGATTTACAAGAATTAATGCATTTTGCAAGTCAAGTAACTAAACACACCTTGCACTGTGGTTTTGATGCCCTAGAAGCTTTTTGCAGGGCAGCAGTCACTGGATCTGTCATTAGAAGGCATTCGTGGCTTAAGGAACAGCCCCTGCCAGATCATGTCAAATTTAAATTGTTGGATGCCCCTTGCACAAAGATAACTTATTTGGCACTAAGGCAGAAGAGGTCTTAAAAAATATGGAAGAAAAAGCAAAATCTATGCAAACAGTTAAGGATTTCTTGCAGGTCCAGCCCCCTAGGTTCTGCAGGCATTGTCCCTCCAAACACTGGTCCATTCCTGCTCCCAGTAAACTGGCCCAGCCTAGGCCCCATGGAAGTAGACCCCTCAGACAGCATCCACAGGGAATGCAAAGATCTAAGAAATGGACTACCTCCACTTCAAAACCAGGGAGTTCAAAGCCACCCCCTTATGGTAAAAAACTCACAATGACTCATCTCCTCCACCCCCTCCCTCTGCCCACCTTCACTTTCCCCAGGAGGAAAACTCTCCTTTCACTCAAGCACCTGGGCCACCATTACCAAGGACCACTGGGTTCTGAACATTGTATCTCAGGGATACAAATTTTCCTTCCACACCCTTCCAATCCCAAAAGGGTTCCCAGATCTACTACTAAATCAGTGGGCAGAGGCTCAAAAGCAAATCCTTTCCCTGCTCTCTATGAGGGCAGTAGAGCACATTCTTGCAGAACAGATAGGCCAAGGTTTCTACTCCAGACTTTTTCTGGTGCCCAGAAAAGAGGGCACCTGGCACCCCATCCTCGATCTATCCATTCTCAACACCTTCCTGGTGATCCCAAAATTTAAAATACTCACCCTTCAACAGCTACAACCCATGCTTTCAAAGGATGCTTGGCTAGCCACCCCAGATCTACAAGAGGCCTACCTCCCATTCCTATCAGGGAATCATGCGGGAAATATCTCTGCTTCAGGGCAGGATCTCAACACTTTCAGTTCTCTGCGCTTCCCTTTGGCTTATCTACTGCTCCCAGAGTTTTCACAAAATGTCTGGCTCTGGCTATTGCCTTTTGCAGACAAAGAAATATTCAGATTTACCCACACTTAGATGACTGCCTTATTCAGGCAGACAGCCAGAAGACGCTGCTCAAGCACCTGGCCTTTGTAAAGACCCTTCTAACCTTCCTAGGGTACACAGTCAATGAAAAGAAATCCAAACAGGTGCCCACCCAAAGGATAATCTTCCTGGGAGCAAGTCTGGACACAGCTTCCCAAATGGCATACCTTACTCCAGAGAAACAAATTTTCCTGACAACCTACTTCTCTCAACTAGCCACCAGGCCCCAACTAACTGCAAGGAAGATCCTACAATCTCTGGGGTTCATGGCATCTTGCATACTACTCATTCCATATGCCAGACTGCATATGAGGAAACTTCAATGGTACCTAAAGAGCCTTTGGTGCCAACATTCTCTCAAGACCTGGAAACTCTTCTACCTATAATTCCTTGCCTCAGACGAGATTTTCTTTGGTGGGACACAGCATGGTCCCACAACAAGGGAATGCCTTTCTCCCCACCCCCCGCCACCCAGACCCTCACCACAGATGCATCAGACTATGTTTGGGGTGCACACCCGGATGGCAGGTGCATACAGGGCCAATGGAGCCCACAGCAAATTCCTCTGCACATCAGTCAAAAGAGATGATGGCTGTGCAGCACACCTTGATAGCTTTCAAGCCCCTTCTCTCATCAGGGGCTCTTCTGATCAAAACAGACAACACCACTGTGATGTGGTACATCAACAAGCAGGGAGGGACTCACTCCTACCCTCTATGCAGGCTGGCCATGAGCCTTTGGCACACAGCCTCTGCCATGCAGCTACATCTGTTAGCACAATTCCTACCAGGCTCTGTCAACTCTCAGGCAGACCAATTAAGCAAAAGTCTTCTGGACCCACGAGTGGCAACTCAACAAAAGTACCTTCATCCTAATAACTCAAAAATGGGGAACCCCAAAGGTCGACCTCTTTGCCTCCCACACCAACAATCAGCTCAGCAAATTGTACACCAGGGACCGTCACTGCATGGCTTGGAAAGTGGATGCCCTGTCCTACCCCTGGGTCAATCTATTGGTCTATGTTTTTCCTCCCCTACTTCTCATCCCCAGGATACTGCTCAAAATAAAGGAGGAAAAACCAAGGACCATTCTTATAGCTCCAGACTGGCCCCAACAGCACTGGTACCCCTTGCTGCACAGCCTGTCCTCACTACCACCATGGCATCTTCCTCAGATTCCAAACCTCCTGACCCAGAGGGAAGGGGAGTTCTTGCATCCCCAACTGCAGACACTCAATTTGGCAGTTTGCCTTATTCCTTAACCCCAAACCAATCTGCCAACCTCAATAAACAGGTTCTGGATGTTATCCATGAGGCCAGATGTCCTAGCACCAAAAATTCTTATGCTGATAAATGGAAAAGGTTCTGCACCTGGACCCAGGCTAAGGGAGCCAATACAGCACAGCCCTCCCTTCCTCTCATCCTGGATTTCTTAGCTGACCTACTACACAGTGACCTCTCTTTCTCTTCTATTAAAATTCATGCCTCTGCTATTTCTGCTCATTTCCCCACTGAGCAGCCCCTCTTCTCACATCCTTTGATCAAACAGTTCCTAAGAGGGGCTAGACACTTGAGGCCACCCAAAAGGGCATCAACACCAGCTTGGGACCTTAATTTTGTATTGGAAAAGCTCACCCCACCCCCTTTTGAACCAGCTTCTTCTGCAGAGCTAAAATATCTCTTCTGGAAGGCAGCATTCCTTCTGGCCATCACTTTAGCCAGGAGAGTCGCTGAGCTGCAGGCACTCATGGCTGTGGAACCCTTCATCATCTTTCATGCAGACAGGATATCCCTCAGAACTAACCCATCCTTCATGCCCAAGGTGGTGTCCAATGTGGCTCTCAACCAATCCATTCATTTGCCCACCTTTTTTTCCTAATCCCCAGAACAAGGGAGAAAGGATTCTTCACTCTCTAGATGTGCACAGACAGCTCAGATTCTATCTAGACAGGACTAAATCATTCAGAAAGTCTGATCAATTGCTGGTTAGCTTCGCTACAGGGGCAGAAAGGAAAGCCATCTGCAAACAAACCATTTCCAAATGGACAGTACACTGCATCCATTTCTGCTACAAACAGCATGGAAAGCCTCCCCCCAAGGGGGTCAGGACACACTCCACCAGAGCAGCCTCCACCTCTGCGGCTTTCCTCAAGGAGTCCTCACCAGGGACATCCTGGAGGCTGCCACCTGGATATCTGTTCACACTTTTACCAGTCATTAGCACCTGCCTCTCTTCTCCAAGTGCAGGGCAGGGTTTGCCTCTGCAGTCTTGCAGGGCATCTTAGCCAGCCCATAGTTTCATTGACTTCCTCCACCCTTTTCCTCAGCTTTGGGAATCATCCCAAATGTGATGACTGCAGCAGTGAAACACGAAGAACATAGTAGAGTTGTGTCCACTTACCATAAATGTAGATGTCCGAGTGTATTCACTGTTGCAGTCCTGCCCCCCCATCCCATTTTCTTCTCTTTCTCCTTTTATTACCTTCTTCCCTGTTGTTTTCCCCTCCTTACAAGGGACATATTGGTATTTATTTTCCACTGGTGGGGTTTCTTCCACCAGACCCTGGCCTCCTACATGGGGTCTCCTGACAGGTTAGGGCAAGAAAAACTGATGTAATGGTGTCGGCTGCCTTACTTTATACTACTGATGACCTGATGTCAGTCCTCAAGTGACAGCAACCGATGCAGAAATACTAAGTGTCTGGTATTCGGGACGGCCGAGGGCTACCCTGGCAGGGATAACCCAAATGTGACGACTGCAACAGTGAATACACTCGAACCTGTACATTTATGGTAAGTGTACACAACTGAACTTTCTAAACACAGTTACATAGTTATATGCCATCTTCTCGTTTTAGCTGTCATGAGAAAAATGACAACTGCATACTGGTTCTATAGTTCACTTACTGCTAGGATTTGTTACAGCTAAGAAATCCTACTGAAATCAGTGACCTGAACTTTAGTTATCGATGTGTGAGAAGGTCACGCATTTCAGCACATGTCATGTGTACAACAATCTCTCAAAACAGTGTATGTGCTAAGATAAGAGTCCCATTGTGGTGTAAGAGAATGGAAGAGTCCTTTTGAGTTTCATAGGCTTAGCCAGATATCAGACATCCTAAACAGGTTTGGAGATGTTTTTTCTGACAAGTATTTAAGTAAATGCTGACTCAATTTGCTGCTAAGAGGGAAGTCTCATTAAACATGCACCAGTTCAGAGGTGTGGCTTTGTAATCCTGTTACCTTATACCCAGTACCAAAACTAGAATTTTCAGAAGATCAATCTTTGGAAAATGACATAAGAGCTTCCACTCTCAGTCTCTGTCACCCCCCCCCCCAAAATCAGGCATGCATGTCTTTCTCTCTCTCTCTACATATATATATATATATATATATATATATATATATATATATATATATATATACATACACACACACACACTAATCCACTATCTAAACTAATGACATACAAGGTCAGAATAAAATTATAAAATAATCAGACAGTATAAACCCATCCCTAAGAAGATATTCAATGGATATCTTACAGTGACAAACATTTGCTATCGGATGTATACAGTCAATCTACTATTTAGCCACATTATTTCAGGATTAGAAACTCATAATCAAAGCAACATGAAAAAAACAAACAACTAACAACTGTGCTAAATCCATGGCACATTTAATAGAATAAATAAGCTCTGTCACACTGTATAGTGGTAACAAAATACAACACATTAGTTAGGTAGGATTATCTAATCTTCGTAACTGGTACATGTTGTACATTAACAGAATGTTGTGTTGAGTCAGCTTCACACAAGAGAGAGAGTTCTGACTACAACCCAGATGACATGGGAATGATTACTGATCTTGGTAGTGAAGGTGACAATGGGACTGACAGAGGAATTGGAGGGTGATTCTCCCTGGTTTCCTTGGGGTGAGCGAGGAGTCAGAGTATGCTAAGGAATGCATTCTTCCCTCAACCTTCCCAGTGTAGACAGGAAAGACAGAAGGGATATTTGGCTTTAGGGGGTGAGAATTCTGCGGCTAAAATCGCTCAGTAAGTGAGTGAGACTCCCATGTAATGTCCACTGAACATCCATTTCCAGAGACATCATTGGACATATGCAGTCTTGCTGAGTACCTTCACGAGATGGACCCTGTTTTTAATAAAAGTCTTGGTGAGTTCCTTCATGAGGTGGACCTCATTTTTCACAAAAATCTCACCAAGACGACACTTTTATATATATATATATATATATATATATATATATATATACATACACACACACACACACACACTGTTTTATATACCATATAACAAAATAAAAAGATAGCTGGGTGCACAAGACCCAGGATAAAAAAGTCCCCAATCCCGGTAGGCGCACGGTTGCCAGGACTGGAAAAAAATGACATTGTAGAATCCTCAAGACAAGGAAACATTCCTACAATGGGGGTTAGGCCAGGCTCAGGGGGAGGATGGCCCTCCTGTTATAAAAGGAAGTAGTAGTCCACAAAATCATAAAACCTGATAGGCCAAAAAAGAGGCATAAAGATGATAGAGTGAACTACTGAGGATAAGAAAGAAATTAGGTATTATTACTATTATGCAAGAAGCCCAGAATTTCTAGACAGAAGATATTTAGAAAGATTAAGAGAGAAATTAGAGGAAAAAAATACTTGCACAAGAAAAACTGTCAGAAGCCTCAAATAAAAACAAATGTGCTCATTAATACAACAGATTTATGAAGAACATTATATAGACCAAGAAAACTTGGGCCATTTGGAAAAAGAAGTGATTGATGAGGTGCAAAAATACAAAGAACAAAATCTAGAGATTTTTGGAAGGTATAAAAAAGAAATAGATAACTGATATGGTGTAATATTTATGCAAAGGAGAAAACCAAATTAATCAATACAAAAAAAAAAAACAGCCCCAAAGATATTCAAAGAGAAATATAGGCAAAGGCATCCAGATATGAAACATTTCACAATACAAAAAATAAAATCACAAAGAGGGAATGTAGAACAGAAGATTAGTAAAGTAGAAGTTAAAAAAAAAAAACTGACGTTATAGAATATTTGTGAAGTGAAGGATTTAGTGTATAGGTTATAAATCAGCTAAAATAACAGGATTTGCATTAGTATGCATGTTTTAAAGAATATGAAGTCTACAACTCAAATGTCTGTCATTATTTAATCTTAATCTACTTTCTGCCCTTAACTCACTCTTCTCACTAGCTCTCTCTAATCTTCCTTGACTACTCTTTCTACTGTCTTCTAAAATCTATTAAGCAAATTGCATCAGAGAAGCACTCTATTGTAATTGTCTTGCCCTCATGCAACTACATCATGATAAAACTGGGTTTTTGTAACCACTTACCACAAAAACTATACTCATCTTAATGACATTTTTCTTCTTATACATCTTTTATTGACACTGTATAACACTGTATTGCTACATAATGCCTTGTAATAATTTTGTAACATTGCTGTTTAATGCTAATTTATAATGAAAATTGCATAATACATTGGAGCTTTTCTCCTCAAGCCTCCGCTGAAAAAGGGCTCTTCAGCTCAGTCGGACAATCCCGGTCAACAAATGTAAAATAAATAAATAAATTTAGTCTAGAAGAGGCAGAAATGCTGTTCTTCTCTGTTGTCTTTTGTTAGGACTATAGCAGAAATTTGATGGCTGGCTAAAGAGGAGGATGGTTAAAGAGAGGCTGGATAACAGGGAGACCACTGTAAGGAGAAACAGGAGAAGGAGGAAACATCTGAAAAAGAAATATGCACATGGGAAAGAAAAAGATTTAATATGGTGCAATACTTATGCAAAGGAGAAAGCAAAACTAATCAACACAAAAAGAGCAGCACCAAAGATATTTGAAAATAAATGTAGGGAAAGGCATCCAGATATGGAAAATTTTACAGTATAAAAAATAAGAAAACAAAGAGGAAAAGTAGAAAAGAGGATTAGTAATGGAGAAGTTAAAGAAATAAAAATAAATCTAAGATGACCTCCCTGCTTAGTTTAGCAGAAGCATATCCATGTCAAGTGGGAATGGAAATTAACTAGAAGTAGATAAAAAAAAAGAAAAATAAGAGGAAATAATATAAAATGAAAGTGTTGAATCCTCAAGACACAGAAACATTCCTACAATGAGGTTAGGCTAGGCTTGGAGGGGGGAGTGCCCCCCCCCCCCATTGTAGAAGGAAGTAGAAGTCACAAAAACTGATAGGGCAAAAAACAGCCATAAAAGTAACAGTGTGGACTACTGAGGATAAGTAAGAAATGATGTATTATTACTATTATGCAAAAAGTTCAGAACTCCCAGACAGAAGATATACAAAAAGATTAAGAGAGAATTTAGAGGAAAGAAAAATACTTGCACAAGAAAAACAGTCAAAAGCTTCAAATGCAAATTTGTGTTCATTAATATAACAGATTCATGAAAAACATTATATAAACCAAGAACCACTGGGCCTTTTGGAAAAAGAAGCAACTGAGGAAGTGAGAAAATATAAAGAAGAAAATCTAGAGATTTTTGAAACGTATAAAAAATATGGACATGGCAAAGCAAGAGAGATCCGATATTGTGCAATATTTATGCAAAGGGTAAGGCCAAATTAATCAGTACAAAAAAAAAAAAGCAGCCCCAAAGATATTCAAAAAGAAATACAAGCAAAAGCATAAAGAGATGGACAATTTTACAATACAAAAACATAAGATCACAAAGTAAAACAGAAGATTAGTAAATGTATGTATTTAATATTTATTTATTTATTGATATTGGGTAACCAGGAAAGTCCGACTGGGTTAACAAACCATTTTAAGTTGAGGCCGGGGTAGAAAAGCTCCACAGTGATTTAAAAATTGACAATAATAGAACAGCACATTTCATTTGAATAACATTTAAAACATATGATATGAAGGTATGACAGAAATTGCATAGATACATGAGATACAATAGTACATGGATAATGTACACCCACAGGAAACAGAGACCAAAGAACGTGCTCTCAGTTTGGAAGAAAATGATCGAAGGGAAGAACTGCTTGATTTAACAGAGATAGATATACATATTAAGATTGGTGAAAGAAATAAATTACAAAAAGTAAATAAGACCCAAAGTGTTAGAAGTCTGGTAAAACAGATGAACACAGTAATCAAAACTGTTAAGAAAAATTCATGTGATACAAAATAAGTAAATATGATAAATTACTGTGCAGCTAAATTAATAATAGATTGAAGATGTACCACAAAAACATAGGCCAATAAGGAAATGGAAGGGAATAAATAAAATGTAATATGGAAGAAGGATACCCAGATATTTCCAAGTGTAGAAGGAGTAAAAGTTCTAATAAAAAATAATTTACAGTTGTATTTAGATATGCTACCTGTAACTGTGTATGAATTACAAAAGGAGTCAATTCTGGGAAAATTGCATTTGCTGCAAAAAGCTGTTTTTGTTAATATCAAAGACTGAAACAATACTAATTTCATGAACTTTAATCATACCCTGTATTTGGAATGGGGTCCATTCTTGTCATGGTATTAGAAATCCAAAAGACATGGAGAAGTTAAACTGAGGGAAATATTAGGATAAAAAAAAACTGCTCCCCCCCCCAACAAACACACACATTTGGGGCACTGCTTCTGATGCCATTGCACCTTGCACCTAGGAAAATGAAGGCTATAGCACTGTCACCCTGAAGGAATGAATGGGATGATAGATTTTGTGGGGAGTTGCTGCTTCAGAGTCCAAGTAATACCATAACAAAACAAAAAGGCAGAAAAGTGTGCTGTTAGACAGCAAAACAAGAAAATGCACTTAGTACTCTCTGTAATGTGATATCAGACACTATTCTTTGACACCAAATTGGGAATGGAAATCCAGATGAGGGAACAAGAAATTTATATGGTGCACTGTGTGATGTGGAAACTACATGGTCCTACAATGTGATAACAAGTGCTCTGCTATAATACTTAGTGTGTGGATAGCAAAACATTATGTACAGGCTATTTTAAATGTACTGCACTAATAGCTGTTTTGTTCCTTTCTAATGTTTCTGTGATAGGCAATTGAAATAGCACAGTTGGGCATAATACATATGCATATACACAGGCATAGGGAACGGATATTACCAAGTTGAACTGTGCTAGTTTGCTTTGCATTTTATGATAATATGGATAATAGATACAATATCCTAAAATAATTATGGAAAATTTCATTTTCTACTATGGCTATAAATGTAAAAAAATACAGGGAAATTATTTTTTACTGAAAAATAGAGATAATTTAGTTTCCAAATGCAAGCTATTATAGATGCCCTTCATTGCATTAATGATAATGTCATTGTTAACATGTTGTCACTACTTAGCACTCCAAAGTGCCATTTCAGTTGACCTTATATCAAAAGACTAATTTGAAGTACCATTAATTTGAATATTGCTCATAAAAAAACTCCAAGTAATGTAAGGTGCTGAGCTTGTACATTCTCAAAAGCCAACACAAAAATAATCACCTAATTCCACAGAAAGTCTTGCATCAGAGTGACTCTTATATTTAAAAAAATGTGAAGAAGTGAAAAGACAAAAATTCAAAAGCAAATCCAAAGAATATTCAGAAAGTACTATTGTTCACCATAGGGACATAGCTGGCAAATGTAGTGTTTAGCGATGGTTCTCAATACAGTGGCTCGCCTCCTCAGCTCTTCATGTGAAGAGATAAAAAACAGACTTTGGTATTTAATGTAGCAAGCATCAGATCAGCTTCCTACAGCCAGACCCATGCCTCTCAGCTCTTCAACTGAAGAGCAAAAAAACAGGAAATCTACATTTTAAAACTGCAGCCAGCTACAGCTTAACACACATGAAACAATGAAGTGCATTTCTGTACCAGCATTTAAAAATTCTGGATCAGAAAAAAAAAATGCAGCATCTGCACTTTTCATTCACATTCAGCAACACTGTGCCCAGGGCAGTTGCTCCCTTTGCACACCCTTGCTTTGCTTCTTGCTCACCAAAAGATGGAAAAGAACTGCATATATAAAATAAAGAAACATTGGAAATCAACATTACATAAGCATTTATAATAAATCATTAAAACACATACAATTGTATTGACAATAAAACATTCCTGCCCACCCCTTTTCTCCAGTCTAGTACTCCCTTTGCCAGAGCCACATATAGTACATTCGCTTACCAAAATGAATAATAACAAAGATCCCACATTTGAATACTGATTCACTGATTGCAAACATCTGGCAGATATTTTTCAGAATGTCATACCTAGTCATACTTCATCCATCTTCCACATCATAGACATCTTCTGATCTAATCACCCTACCACCACCACTCAAATCTTCAACCACCAAAACATGGTCGTGTTCCCTAACACGTCATACCTCAACCCTAACTAAGAACTGCTCCTACAGAAACTCTTTTTTTTAACCATATTCCTAAGCCCATTGTATCAAAGTGCTGTGTAATGGAGAAACTAAACACACACACACACACACACACACACACACACACACACACACACACACATGCAAAACACACATAATTTTACATTGAGTAACTGGCTCTTTATGCCATACAGCCCATTTGTAAAAAGTAAAAAACTGCATCCTAATACTACTATAATTAAAAAAAATAACAAAATAGCAATTCACAAATGCTGAAAAAACACAAAGACAAAATACAGAAAAATGGATAAGTGGAATATCTGTGAGTGAAGTGTTTTTAGCATCCAGATTATATAGTACTACAGGGGTTTGGAGCTCACTGCATAATTTGTGGCTTTATCATTTAAGATATGTATTTTCTACCCCTAGAGGTTGTGTATTACACACATCACTCCTTCATATTCCTTATTTGTCTTAATTATTGACCTAGATAAAGGGGTAGTATAAAATACATATACTAGCTAAAGTATCAGATATTTTATGTAACTACGTGTGTCATCAATCTTTTATTTACAGATTGTTCATGGCATCAAAAATAGTACTATTCCAGTCTTCTCAACTACTAATTACTAATTAACATAATGAGAGGTGAATAAGCAGCAGATCAATGTAGCTTTAACTAATGTACCCAAGAACAGTACAGTAACGTCTCCACAAAACTATCAAAATAAGGAAAAATGAAAAAGTACTAACGCCAACAAAAATAATTGGTTAGAGTGGCTTAAATCCATTTAATTTTGTTGCTATTTATTGCCCATGTTTGCATGTTATGCACCATTGTGCACTACCATGCACTGGTGGTTATGGTGGTTATAGACCCAAAGTCCCAGACAGATACATTTTCCCTTAGTCAACTGCTTGTGTTCCATCTGAGGTTTCTCGCTGTTGTGCTTCACTGACTAGAGAGACACTCAACTACACATCTGAGGTACAAGTAGTCCTCTCCCCATTACTGACCGCAGTACTATACCTAGCATCATGGATGGATCATTTCTTGCAGTTTCTCCTGCCAGTCTGGTTGACATGGGCATCCTGAGGGCAGTGTAGCAATTGCCTCCTGCATGCTGACAACCCATTACTTCTATGTCATACAAATTCAATATGTGAAAGATGCATCTATATTAAGAATCTAGAATCTATGCTGTATCACTCATAAATCATCATATCAGATACTAAGGAGGTTGTCAGCTCACACAGCTCACCTCCTGAACCAAGAACATGCACAACACCTAAACTCACATATGTGGAGGTACTCACCAGAAGCCTACCTAAAGATAAGAGACCTCCCAAACATAAACTCGCTTCACATAATCCACTACCAGCTGAACACAGTTCACATAAAATCACATGCACCATTGTCCCACCTAACAAACCCCTAATGCAAAACACAAAATCTAATGTTTTGATCATAATAAATAAAGGGTACCTCCTAATGCTAAAGTACAGCTATCAGTAAGAAGTAAAAACAGTATTCAAAATGAAACACTGTACAACAATGGCCAATGAAGTAAAGTTCTCTTGGAGAATAGGTAGTGTGGTTAAATGATATAAAACTTAAAAGTGCAACATATATAGCAAAAAACTTGCATACATTTCCAGTACTTAAATTAAATGCACTTGCAAGATATTCACGTTGTGAATGCAGTTATACCATAGTGAAATGATGGCTCCAAAGTTTCCAGTCTTATGATGGCTTCAAAGTATCCAACCTTTTTGATCTGATATACAAAGTATCCACACTGAAGATGTAGTAGCTGCTATGTGACTGTGATGAACTGTGATAACAGTTTAACCAGTCTAACAGATCAAATAAAAGCTTTTAGCTTCAATGGCAGTTAAAATCCTTTTATTGTATGAAAAGTTAAAATCTTCATGTCAAGTTAAAATCTTGATGTAGAATAAAACAATCCCTATGTATTCCAAATGATAAGCGCTTTTGGTATCTTCTTCAGATCGTAGAGATTGGGACTGGAAGTTTCTTTTTATAGTGCTTGCTTTCTTTACTGTTGAGACAATCATTCAATCATCACACTGTCAGTCAGCTGTTTAAATGCACCAATCCTCTTTCCTCTCATCTGGGGGTGTTCCATTTCCTATACCTTTTGCTTTTGAGGGGTGTGACCAGTCATGAATTATTAAGCCAGACACACGTCCATGTTAGCTGATAGTTGGTCTTCTAGCTTTTAGTATAGGATTCAGTGAAATTATGTTATTCAAGCCTGGCTCAAAATCAGCACGGAGGTTCACAATCCACTTACTCTCCCTGCATTCAGTAATATTTTCAATGTCGCCTTTCCTTATTCCACTATATACAGTCTCTATCACCTTATAAGTGAAAGAATGACCAACATTTCTTTCAGCATGCATTGCTAAAGCATTATGTGGATCTTTATTGGCAATGTCTCTTTGATGTCTCAAAATATGATTTTTAAACATCTGATTAGTTTTTCCTACATAGAATGCAGGGCATAGTTTACAGGTAGCCATGTACACCACATTGGGGGTTATACAAGTGGCTTTGACATTAAAGGTGTATTTCTTCTATGTCCTCGGATGTTCAAATTCGCTATTACAGTCAATCAGTGGGCATGCTGTGCAGTGGCCACACTTGAATGTGTCTTTATGTCCAATGATTTTGTGTTTGCTAAACCCATCCTTTGTGCAAAGTAACCTCTTTAAATTTTTCTTATTCTTGTAGCCAAAGCATGGTGTTTCACCTACAATGTCTTTTAGCTTGGCATCCTGGATGAGGATTGGCCAAAACTGCCTTATTATGGATTTAACTTGTGTGTTGTCTGTGCTGTAAGTTAACATCACTCTGGTGGTTCTGTCTTCTGTCTTGTTTTTCTTTGGGATAACTTCTTTAACATTCACATCTTTTTCATTATACCCTCTCTTTATTAGGTTTTGTTGTAGAAACAAAATTTCCTTTTCTCTTGTCTCATCTTTGCTACATCTTTTATGTATTCTTTGTGTTTCATTCCGCATAATATTTTTAGTGACATGTTTAGGATGCATGCTGCTTTTCAACAAGTAATGATTTTTCCATGTATTTTTTTGGTGTAATTCGGTTTCCAACATGTTTTCGTTAAGAATAACATTCACATCCAAAAATGCAACTTGATTATGAGAGTGTTGTGCTGTAAAGCTTAAAAAAGTAGTAGTCCTATTTAGATATTGATGGAATGATTCGAATTGTGGTACGGTTCCTTCCCATAAAATAAAAAGATCATCCACAAATCGACCATAAAATTTGATGCATTCATACCATGGATTATTTGAGTTCAATACATGCTCCAATTCCCAGTCTACAAGCACAGGATTTGAGCAGCTGTTCGCACAAGGGGTGCCCATGGCTACCCCCCATTTTTGCCAATAGATTGATGTACCACACACAAAATAATTATTTTCCAGTATTAAATCTAATAAAGCACAAATTCTACTGGAATCATTAACAGTTTTTTTGTGGCTTAAGATCTTTCTTACAGCTTCTACGCCTGCTTCGTTGGGAATGGAAGTGAATAAGCTATTCACATCCAGGGTGGTCACAAGTTGGTGGTCATACTCCGTAATGTTATTCATGGTTTGATTTATCTTTCTTAAGAAGTCATCAGTATCCTGCAGAACTGTATCAAAATATTTTAAAATAGTTCTCAATTCTTTCTCCACAAATAGTGACATTGTTTCTGTCACCCACCCTTGTCCTGCTACTATAGGCCGAAGTGGAGAGTTATGAAGGTCCTTATGAATCTTAGGAAGTCCATTAATATTCGGAATTGTGGGTTTTGTGATGTTCAAAAAATTGTAAAGGTCCAGATCTACTTGGCCTTCAGTCAACATAGCCTGAAGTAAGGAAGACACTTTTTGTATAATTCGATTTAACTGGATTGGTGTAACTCTATGGTATGTCTTTTCATCTTGTAACATGGTGGTCATTTTCTTCTTATACAAATTAGTATCCATAACCACTATAGTACCTCCTTTGTCTGCTGGTTTGATTACCACATTCTCATTTTGTTGTAAGTTGCATAGGGCTTGTCTTTCTTCATACATAATGTTTCTATAATGTTTAGTATGCGTGTCCATTCTTAATTTCTTTACTGCATTATTACACAGCCGCATGAATAGTTCCACAGCAGGATGGGCTACAGGTACAAATGTACTTGGTTTCCTTAAGGTTTTAACTTGCTCTGTGTTTGTGCCATAAATATTTCTTAATGTCACATTACGTCCAAAATGCTTTATGTCTATAACAAATTCATTCAGATCAGATCTTAAAGAGGGTATGAAAGTTAACCCCTTCTGTAAACAGAAGTTTCTGCTTGGGTCAATTCATATTGAGAAATATTCACCACTATAGAACTGTTTAATTCAGTATTTTCTTTCTTTTTCTGTCTTGACTGTGAGTTTGTGGGTTCTTGTAACTGGTTTGATTCAGAAAAAATGGAAGTTGTGTGGTGATGGGGAGAAATGTACTCCCTTTCTTAGGAATGGTTCCAGTTTCTGAGGATGTTTCAACAATCCTATCTGCCGTAGTGGCCACAGGTGTCCCTGTAATATTGGTAGATGTATTTAATGTGCCAGATGTTTGCTCTTCAGTCCCAGTATGGTTTCTAGACACAGATGTGTCATTCCTAATTGATGCAGTATGTCTGGTGCTAGGGTTAAAGTGATTTGTAGTAGATCTTATTTCCTCCCTGGGCCATTCAAAGATCCGCCCTTGTTTGAAATCATTAATGTCTCTATTTAGTTTTTTTTATTTTCTGATCGTATATTTTTGATTCATACACATTGAGATTGAATTGTAATGTTTCTAATTTGTTGGTGTGATAAGTATTCAAATTCATTTTCTCTAGTTCTACTTGTTTTTCTTTGATTTGAAGGGCGAGATGGGCTTCCTCTGGTCTAAAATAATCCATGATTAGCTTCATGTATCGGAAGCTGGTCTCTAAATTTATTGCTTGCCATTTAGCTAGGAGTTCAGTATGTTGATTTCCATAGCTTGGCATGCATTTCACCCGCATTCCTCTAGGTATGACCTGATGGTGTAAACAAGCTCCCAAATGAAAACGTTGCCAAGTTAATCTTTTTAGTTTGAATGCTGCAAGTTCTACTTGTAAAATATAATCAAAGTTGCTGTGATTTGTGATATCTTGAATGTCTAATGATTCAATGCCATCAAATTGCATATGTAATAATGGATTTGCTTGTTTATCTGTTTGTTCAGCATTATTATGCCGTAGGAAATCAATGTTTAAGCCTTGGTTTTTATCTGCAGTGGTAGCAATGTTGGCCATGTGCAAAGGAGAGGTATAAGAAATATACAATAAAAAAAGGGTACCTCCTAATGCTAAAGTACAGCTATCAGTAACAAGTAAAAACAGTATTCAAAATGAAACGCTGTACAACAATGGCCAATGGAGTAAAAGCCCTGGGCTTTTAAGGGTTGGGAGGGTGGTCTAATGGTTAAGGTGTTTGCCTTACAAACACAAGGTGCAGGGTTTGAATCTCACAAGGGATAATTGGCTAGGCTTAAAATGGCTCGCAAGGGCAGTTAGCCTCGTACTAACCTATGAACCTATGAGAATACGTAGTGTGGTTAAATTATATAAAACTTAAAAGTGCAACATATATAGCAAAAAACTTGCATACATTTCCAGTACTTAAATTAAATGCACTTACAAGATATTCACGCTGTGAATGCAGTTATACCATAGTGAAATGATGGCTCCAAAGTTTCCAGTCTTATGATGGCTTCAAAGTATCCAACCTTTTTGGTCTGATATACAAAGTATCCACACTGAAGATGTAGTAGCTGCTAGGTGACTGTGATGAACTGTAATAACAGCTTAACCAGTCTAACAGATCAAGAAAGATAAATAAAACCATGAATAATATTACGGATTATGAACACCTACTTGTGACCACCCTGGATGTGAAAAAGAACTTTACTTCATTGGCCATTGTTGTACAGCGTTTCATTTTGAATAATGTTTTGATCATAGGTGACTCCATTGTGAGACACACAGATGTCCTACTCACCAGGCTGGATAAGGAAAAAGTCACGGTCAGCTGTCTGTCAGGTGCCAGGATCTGCCACATCACACATGCATTCAAGTCTCTCAACAACAGGTACTGTTATGACTCTGTTATAGTTAATGTTGGTGTGAACACCCTGAGACATACCTCTCTGGACTATATGAAGAGAGACATGACTGAGCTCTCTGAATATATGTTCCAGCTGTGTATGTCCCTAGCCTTAAGCAGTATTCTACTTTCACCTAGGATGATCCACAACACAGACAAAAAATGACTGACTTCGATAATTGGCTGTTTCTGGTGTCATTCCAAGGGGATCCAGTACCTGTCAGCTTGGGATGATATGGTTGATAAACCATGATGCTTTGCCAGAGATGGTCTTCATCTGTCACTTCTTGGCTTTCAGTTATGGCCTAAGGCACTTGTCTCCCCCATAGGGCCTTTTTAGGCAATGTCACAAGAACAAAATTATTAACATAAAAATATTCTGAAAAACAAACTCATGGTTATGCTGCTAAATGCTAGGAGTCCAAAACTGAAACTACACTCACTGCAAGCATTCCTCACTTATGAAGATGTGGATATCTGTGCAATCACAGAGACCTTGTTCAAGGCCGCAGAGAGCACCTCACCCATGCTGGGTTATAATGCCTCCCATGCATTCAGACCACAAAATGAACACGTGAGATCTAAAGGAGGAGGAGCATCATTCTTCTTCAAAGATAAATATGCCTCTAGCTTGGTTAAACAGAATGATTCCCTAGAGTTACTTCAAGTGCAAATAAAAAAGACCCCCCCTCCAAGTTATAGTCAGTTACAGGGTCCCCTCCATGAACCATGATATCCACACTGCCTACTTGGATCTACTTGAGTCACTCAAAATACAACCAAACACTCTGGTAATGGGTGACTTTAACTACCCATCCATAGACTGAATAAATTATACATATACTAACATGCTCAGCCAAAGGTTCTTGGACTTTGTTAACTCCAATACCTTGGAACAGATAGTTGGCACCCCCCACAACATTCTTGATCTAGTACTCACCAACATGGGAGATTGGTGTACCGCCACAAGTGTGCAGCCCTCCCTGGTGAAGTCTGATCATAAATCAGTCTTGTTCAAAGTAATGCTTTCATCAGACCCCCCCCCCCCCCCCCAGGAAAAATTAAGCTAAAAACTTCTCCAAAGCAAAGTACAGTCTCTTAAGATATATCATTAACAGTTCCAAAGCTCCTGTCCCCACTGATGGCAAGGACACCTACACTAGGATATTCACAAACATCTATAGAATTGTATTGACTCAGCCATATCTGATAAGACCAAAGCAAGATCCTCCAGAAAGAACAAGCCTGCCTGGTGGACATCTGCCAAAAACAGGCTATACAACAAGAGGAAGAAGCTGTTGTCTAAGAACATGAAGGAACGGCCCCAGAATTGGAAACACACCCTTCTCAGTTTGAACAAGACCTTAACCTAGCCTGTGACATCAACAGGACTTGCTGGAGAGACAGATATGTCTCCTCTAGAACAAGCTTCCAATTCAAGTTAAACAAAGCTCCTTGTTGACCCTATTTAAGTGTAACCTGGTCGATTGGAGGGGAAAATGCAAATTCACCCCAGGGTTCTCCCTCTTGGATAGCAGCAGTTAGTGCTGACTTAGATCGGTGTGTAATTATTGACCATAGCTCTAGGCCCTATAGGAAACAAGGGTTGAACCTGGCTAGGCCTGTAAGGGCCCTAGGGCCATTAGCCTAGTAATCTCCTATAATCTTATGAGTATTATTTACCATGGATATCAGTTAAAAAATTCTTAACACTAAATGTGTGTCAGACCCTTTCCATGTGGAACTCTGAGGACCATGGACTTTTTGAGATTTTCAATGAGGAACAAGGATACATGAGTAGTATTCCTTGACCTGAAGGAAATCTCACCTCATATGAGAGATAACTAAGTGTCTGACTGAAAACAAAACATGCAAAACTCCAGGGAACAGAATTATGTGAAATAACAGTAAAAAGCAACTATATATACTAACTCTGAGATTTCAACACCTCTGAAACCAAATGAGTACATGTGTTTTAAAGCAAAACAAAATATTCCCCTAATCTCTGTGCAAGCTTGTAGTTAGCATATATCTTGGGGGGGGGGGGGCATCCCCTCTTAAAACATATTCAGAATTTAAGATTTGTTTTTTAGTCATTTGGATGGATGAGTACAATGTATATTCTAATCTTAGTAACATTTTCAGTAGGAAAAAGCATAAAGAGAGAATGGTCTATAGTCAAAACATATCCTTACAAATTATTTATAATGTGAGCAGTGTTTAGGAGCAAGAGGAATAGTAGATGAACTGGTTAAGAAGGCATAGCAAATTAGCAAATTCCATGAATTTCTGAGCACAGGGGAAACTGCAATGAAGAAAATATTGTTTTGAAGTAAAAGTATAATGATTTGGCATAAGTATCAGAGCTACGTTACCAGACAACACAATTATTACATGTAAAAGTCATGTAAAGCCTGGCATACAACTGCACAGCCAACACTATTATTACATGTAAAAGTCATGTAAATACTGGCATATAAGTTTGCCTAGGTTCTGCATGCCAAACTAATAACTGCACTATGTATTGGCCTGGTATTTGAGAAGAAAGTAACGATCTGAAAGGATAAATGTCAGTCAGTTAAATCCTATATAAAACAACAAAACTCGAAACCATGGACAGGAAAAAGCCGGACACCAAGAATGTTTTTAGCGCTTTAATTTCATTTAATAATACTCAAACTTCATCAGAAACAACATTCTAAATCTCACCACCCTTTTTAAATAAACTCATTAATCACATAACTCAACATCATCAATTCTTAAAGTAACAAATGCCATATTTTTTTTTACATATGATAAAATAAATATAAATGACTAAAGGTATGTGCACCACAGTTATAGAAACATACAAGTAAGTAAATATATATATATTTTCTAATATAATATAACAACTTTATAACTTCTGCATATGTAAAAAACACTTTATGTTAATAGTTTCATAGGTTGTTTCATAGGTTGATACTAGGCTATCTGCCCTAGGGCATTTATAAGCCTAGCCAGAGTGTGTTTGGCTTTCGCCACCCTTTTAGATTAGTTCACTGTGCCTCTGTATAGTAGGTCACAGAAGGTAGCCCTTTTAAAGTTACTTTACTGTACCTCTGTCAAGCAGGGACACAGAAGAGATCCCAGGGGTAAACTTACGATCTCCCATCCACTCGTCAAGATTTTTCTTGAAGAGGGTCAGTGAGGGGCTCTGCCTAACATGGATTGGGATTTTGTTCCAGAGTGAGGGGAGCCTCTGGTATATGAATCTATCCCTCTAGCATGTCCTATTTATTTCTGTGCTGAGGTTCAAGTCCCTGGAGCATGTAGCTCTAAGGGATTTTGATTTCCTGAGGTGAAGCATGTCCATTAATTCTGGGTTGGACATGGCTTTATATGTCAGACACAAATCGCCTCTGAGTAGGCGGTACGCAACTGAGTAGAGCTGGAGTTTCTTTAGCTGAACTGCATAGGGCATCTGTTTGAGCCCCTTGATCCTCTTGGTGAGGTACTTTTGGGTTCTTTCCAGTTGCTGCAGGTGTTGGGTAAGGTACATCCCAAATGGGGCATTGTATTCAGTTATGGGCCTGATAAGTGATGAGTAGAGGGGCACAATGACCTCTCGATCTAGATGTGAACCCTTTCGTGATAAGGTGGGCTATATAGAAGGTCTTTCTAACCACTTTGGCAACGTGATTGTCAAAGGAGAGATTGCTATCTACTTGGGTCCCCAAGTCCCTAATTACTTCTTCCGTACTTAATGGATTACCACCTATGTGGTAATTTGTGGGCACTTTGTTTTTCCCAAAGGGGATGACTATGCACTTTTTGGCATGGCTCTGGCACCACTTGTCCATCTCTGTGAGACCCTTTTGGAGGATGCTTGTGTCAGCCAGAGAGTCGATTATGGCACCCAGTTTGCAGTCATCTGCGAACTTGGTCAGCCATAGTCCACCCGTGTTAGCCTGTACATCGGAGAAATATATACCAAACAAGAGAGGTCCCAGGACTGAGCCTTGTGGGACGCCACTTGTAACTGGTTTAGAGTCTGACATGGCACCTGCTATTCTGACCATGTGGGTTCTATCCCTGAGCCAGTTTGCAACCCATCTTGTGACATATGGGTTGATATTTAAGCTGGTGAGGTTATTTATGATGCCCGAGTGGGGTATTGTGTCGAAGGCTTTTGCAAGGTCCAGGTAGGCTGTGTGGACTTCCTTCCCTTCATCTATGGCTTTGGTAACTGTTTCAAAGAAATTGACCAGGTTCAAGAGACAAGATCTGCCCTTAACAAAGCCAAATTGGGTAGGATCCAGTGTCTGGAGGTTCCTAATGTCTTTGTTTATGATTTCCATGATGATACGCTCCATAGCTTTGAAGACCAGGCTAGTCAGGCTTATAGGGTGATAGTTTCCGAGGTCTGTTGTGGCACCACCTTTGTGGAGTGGGACCACTGTTGCTGTACGCCATTCCTTGGGTACATATCCTGTAGTAAGGCTGAGATTGAACAGTGACTTTATATGAGGGTTTAGTTCTTCTTGGAGCTCGTGTAAGATGCAGCCCGGGACACCATCTGGTCCCATTGATGCTGTGTTTTTTGCTTTGGAGAGGGCAGCTCTCACCTGTGCATCTGTGATCTCAGGAAGGCTACACTCTGTTGGGATAGACATTTGCTCTTTTGGAGGGGAAGGGGGGGAGACGTTTGCACTAAACCTTTCTGCCAGGATGTTGGCAAAGTCTGTGGGTTCAGTGTATTTTTTGTCATTTTGCACTAACTCAGAGCATATCTGGGAGTTGCCTCCCAGGTTTCTGACATAAATAAAGAAGGCCTTGTGATTATCTTTAGTGTCTTGTGCAATTTTTCTTTCGAAGCTTGCCTTAGATGATTTTATGAGGGATCGTAGTTTCTTGCTAGTACTGATCAGAGATGCCTTCCCTTTTTGGGATTTTGCTCTATCATGTAGTAGCTTTCTCCTTCTGTTGTATAGCTTATTTATGGCCGGGGACCACCAGACAGGTCTCCTGCCTTTGGAGGAGTGAGTCTTGGTTTTATTTGGGATAGCATGCTCCATGCATTCCTGTAGGTGTCCATAGAATGCTTTTGTAAAAGAGTCTGCATTTTGGGCCATATTTTCCACTGGCCCAGGGGCTTTGAAGGATTCCACCTCGGTTTTGAAAAGTGTGAAGTTTGCTTTTGAGAAGTTCTTCACCGTGGTTTCCTTGGCTGGGGGTGGAGACAGAATATGGATGTCCAGTGAGATTAGTTTATGGTCTGATCTTACCAATGAGTGGTATACCTCTGGTGTGGAACATAGAGACCCCATGTTGGTGAAGACCAGATCCAATATGCTTTCCCCTCTTGTGGGAGTGGTGACCAGTTGTTCCATAGCATTTGAGTTTATAAATTCTAGGAACCATTGGGCGAGGGTGTTTGGGCTTGAGTAGTTTTCCCAATCAATATTTGGGTAGTTGAAGTCACCCAATATAATGGTGTTTGGAGAGACCTTCATATTCTCCAGTGTTCTCAGGAAAGCCGAGTGAGGTTCCTGTGTTTGGGAGGGTGGTCTGTAGCAGGCTACAAACTGAAAGGCAGTTTTTCCCACTGTTAGTTGCACATGGATGGTCTCCAATGCTTCGTGCAGTGCCACTAACCTGGAGGTGTGGGTATCTTTGATAAAGATGGATACTCCCCCTCCTTTTGCAGTTTGGTCCGAGTTTTTTGGCCGAAAAGCATGGTATGAAGTATAACCTGTTAGTGCCGGGGTGCTCTCGGGAGCCTTTAACCAGGTTTCTGTTACTGCACAGATATCAATATTCTCCATACTGAGGAGAGTCTCGAGTGCGTGCATCTTGAGGTTTAGACTTATGGCGTTGAGCAGCATTACCCTTAGTTTTTTTTTCTTTGTGTTGTCTATGGAGGTGGGTTTGTCTTTTGAGCCTTGCCTAAAAAAGGCACTATGGCGGAGGCAGTAGCCTTTGCCAGTATTCAAAAACCCAGGGGTGACAGGTGCAAGCCGTCCCTAGCGAAGCAACATGGCTTGTCGAGCATGTCATCCCAGGCTGACAGACACTGGATCCCCTTTGAATGACACCAATACTTTAGCCAATTGTTAAAATTGATCATTTTGTCTTTATACTGTGGCATCATTCTTGGTGAGGGTAAGATGCTACTCAAGGTCAGGGTCATACCAGCCTGGGCTACATGATCAAAGAGCTCCTCTATGTCTCTTTTCATGTAGTCCAGGGAGGTACATCTCAGGTCATTCACACCAGCATGGACAATGATGGAGTCATATTTGTACTTGCTTTGGAGTGACCTAAGTGCTTGTGTTATGTGGCGGATCCTGGCACCCGACAAGCAGCTTACAGTGACCTTTTCCTTGTTCAGCCTGGTGAGTGGGACGTCAGTGTTTCTGACAATAGAGTCACCTATTACAAGTGTATTAGGTGTGTTGTTTAGCCTTAAGGGCTGTGACTGTGTGGCACACTGACTTTGTGAGCTATGTGCTACATGGTTATTGTTTCATGGTAGGGGTTGCTTGGATGTCTGCTTTGGAGGTCTCTGCTGCTTAGGCAGATTATTATTTAGAGCCTCCGAGTATGTTTCTGTGTGTTTATGTGTTTGGTTTGCTGATGCGATAGGTCTATGTGATACTGGATTTGTGGTGTGTGTGGTTACCTTCTCCTCCTGACAGGCTGTGCCAGTACTGGGTTGAGAGAGCTTAGCCTCCAATTTGGCTATATAGTTGCATCTCTCACATATATTTGAGCTTGTTGGGAGGAGGAGATGGTCTTCTGTATACATAAGGCAGTTGTAACATTGCCTCAAGATTCCCAGATTCACCAGCTGGACTGGAGAGTAAACCCAAAAATGACCTTTGGCCATGCCTGAATAATATATGGAACTACTTATTGACTGATCAGAAAGAACCAATAGGGAGCAAGTACTTAAAAGGAGTATAAGAGGATGTAGTGCTTAAGTTTATTGGTGTTTACCTATGAGATTACAAATACGAGCAAGTGTAGGGCTTTAGAATGAAAACTAGAGTGCTTATTTTGAGATTTAGAGCAGTTCTAAGGGGAAAAAGTGAAGAGCAGTCTTGGTGGAGCCGGGAATAGTTTAAACCTGTTTAAGCGGCGCTGCCTGATGCTGCTCTGTGCGCAAGACCGTGCAAAAATAGAGTTGCAGGGTTTTAAGAGAGAGAGATCAAGGAGTTTGGAATTGACCCAAAATGGCCAATAAAACTACAGTTCCTAGGCAGTAATCACTCCTACAGAGACAGGCAGGCTGCTCAGTGTTAACCTCTGCCACTGGTGAACACAGAGACTTCCCTTTAGCCCAAGCAAGCACTGGCCTCCAAGAACTTACAAACAGTTCAGAACAGCAACTCTGTAACTGAACTTTCTTTTAAATTAGAGAAAGTGGGAAAATAGCAAGATTTTTTCGGTTTTTTGTTTTTGTTTAAGGACAGCAGAGACACACAGGTAGCAAACTAGTCAGAACAGTGCAATAAATAACCCCAACACTTGTGTGCTAGGTCAGAGGCAGGAAAAATGCAATTTAAGAAAAAACAATTTTAAATTAAGTGCAACACAAAAAATGCAGTAAACGGGCTCTAGGTATGTTATAAATACTGTTTCTAACCCAGATATCAATTTTTGCAATCAAGAAAATGCCAAAAAGTAGGCGGCAATGCAGTTTTTCTAAGAAATAAATCACAAGAAAATACTTAAAATCTCAAAAGTGGCTCCTTTCTTCTCTCAGCGTTTTCTCCTCTTAGTAGGAGCTTCAGCAACAACTATCAAGCCTGGAAAGATGCCATAACCACACGGCTGTAGTCTCATTGAGACCAGGGAGGCTATCAGCATTTAAACTAACCTGCCATTTGCTCTCCCTACACTTTAGTAAACCCTTATAATCACCAGAAAACATATCCGGCATAACTGCATCTAATACAAAACATTTTTTGAAATTCTCGCATGCTATTGCATGTCTAACCAAAACATTAGTTGGATCTTTATTTTTAATGGCCAACACATGTTCATAAACTCTTCTTTTTAAGACTCTAATGGTCTTGCCTACATAAAAACACATACAGGAGTTGCACAAAGCTAGGTAGACAACATAAGATGAATTGTTTTTTGGGTGAAGTGGTTTGGTATTTTTCAGTTAAATCCTACTGACAACTGCAAACAAGCAAGGATGTTCACTAGAGCCAAGAAGAGGCACCCTACTTGCAGACATGAATTAAACGAATATTTATGACCATTCATACCATCTCTAGTTTGCTATAATGAATACTTATACATCTATGAGTGACACTAAATCTGCTGAAGAGTCAAATGACCTCAGTCTTTGGCATGAATAACAAATGCAGATATCAGTTGTACAATAATACAATATGGATTTTTTATTTTATACGCGAGGACATCATAGCTCATTCCGCAAACATGATTAGCTATACAGCTGGCGTATCATAACTGATGTGACTTATAAGATAAAAGTCGTTTTGTGAAGTAAATGGAAAGGACACATTAATGAGTATTTTGAGCCATCAGAGCTAATATTCTAGTGAAACAGTATGTCACAAACATGCCCTCCTCCAGGAATGTGTCACTATAAACTTTGGATAACACGATCAGTATCACTGACAACTGGCTGCTTTACTGCTTTTCTTGTCATAAGCAAAATGATCACTTCTAGTGGCATAAGCCCAGGGTAAAATTCTGAAAAAGTTATATGAAATGTGATAAGATGTATGTCAAATAACATGCTCTGTTACAGAAGGCTGTTTGTGGCAGAAACACTTGGCAAGCATGTAGCTGCTGGGTATAAACTAAGTACACAGAGTAAGCTAGCATTCCCTCCTTGACAGACAGTAGTGAAAAAATAAAACACTTCAGTAGGAATATAGTCCTGAGGCATGATTTTATACACCAGCTTTTTAAAAGTGTGGAGAATGAGGAGTCAGTAGCACAAGCCATGTTCTCATTCTTACATAAAAAGTAAACAATGGGTTTTACACATGAGAAAAAGCACTAATAAATAAAAAACACAATGTTTTATTAAACAGCAGTTCATCCAGTAAACTGTTCAACATTTAGCTCTTAATATGAATGGGTGTGAATTCTGTGTACACCATTGTCATCCATGTAATATACACCGTAGCAGGAGTTGTCTTTTTTTTGTTAATTTATTTTTAAACAAGAAACATCTTTATTAAATTATCATGTATGACACTGGCAATCTTACATTTATATAAATGAAAACAAACCATGCTGACATAATTTCAGTTGCAAACATTATACATCACAAACCATATTGACACAATTGTAGTTGCAAACATTATACATCATTTATAATTTATCCAGTCACTGTCAGTCAAACATTACAAAGCTCATTCAAATCATGCCTCCTTTTAAAACTCGTTCCTCCTCTGCATGTATTGTTTCCCCAATTCCCATTTTTTCCTGTGTAATTTGCTCCTACCCTTTTCTGAAGATCAGGGGTTGTACTGGAGGATAAAATCAGCTTTCTTAGACATAAAGAAAAATAAGAGAAAGCAGTTAAATAAATTACAAACAACTGTATAACAATATAAATATCCTGTCATATGGAGAATACCTTTCTAGAAAACCTGAAGCTTATTAAGACTCCAGCAGCATCTGCTGCTTATTTAAAAGCCGGCAATGACTTTATAGTAGCTGTGCCCAGCATTAGGATGTGTGTCAGCAAAACAAAGTTCACGTTGTCTGTCACTGAAATATATTGACTTAACGTAGAAGTGAATACCAGTAATACACAACTTCACTGCAATGCAGGGAGTACCTCACCTTTTAAGGATGTTCCTGAAACATAGCAGCTATGCATTTTTCTGCTGCAAAAAGGGTGAATATCATTTTTCTTTTGGTCAGTAATACTCTGCAAATTCTTAGAAACTGGACGGGGTGGTAACAACAAATCAGGATTATATTGCCATTCCTCCAGAATTTCTCACTGGCTCCCAATTGAAATGTCAACACTCATAACACTAAATGTCAACACACCAAAACAAAATGAGAGACAGAAACTGAAGGTGAAGAGTGAATCATGAACATTGCTCTTCTCCATTAAACTTTTTTGCAGGGGTGGAGGTAAGTCACTCTGCGCCCTCAATGTATGGTGGGGCAAGACCCATACCACCCAAACTTATATATACCAACTTTGAGATTGCAATACATCAGAGGAAGGGAATGTTCCAAGAAATGACCATCTCATACATGCTATATACAAGTCTTCTTTTAGCAGCCATTCAGTCTGTATTTTGGGATTCACTCATGCATGTGCTGACTTTCCAAATTTTGAAACACCTTGTGTAAATAATGAAGAATTTTCTATAAAGATAACGGCTTCTTCAGAAAGTACTGAATGGGAAGATTCTTGTTCGCATGTAAAAGGAAAGAAATTGCTGAGTTGGCTTTTCCTACTTCAGTCTCAGCTGAGTTAAGTCTTATTTATGATTTATGTCCATTGATGTCTGAATTAAATACTTAGTAGGGACTTGGTGTACAAGTTTATTATTTCCACAGTTAGGCATCTGTAGAGTTAGTATAGTTAAGTAAGGTGATTAGGCAGAGAAAGCCCCTCTGCATCCCCCATGTAAAAAAACACTTTTGGAGGTGCATTTGCTGTATATGAAATTTTCTATGAAATGTATTTTCAATCATTTTTTTGCAATCATTTGTGATTTGATGAAAAAGCAATCCGATAAAAAGTATTATACTCATGACCTAAGGTTCCAGTGTGAAACACCAAGTCACCAGGCTCAGAGGAACTACACCGCTGAATACAAGTGCCCAAAACACCAAAAGGGTAAAAACTCAAAATGTGTTTTTGAAAGCCCCCAGCACTCCCAAGTGGCCGTAAGCCCCTCCCCCTTACTTATTTCATTGTCCCCATAAATCCACAGGAAAAGAAAATGCCAGTTGCAAGAAATCACTGGTACTGCACAAATGGGGCTGCACAGGCAGTACGAATGGAGCTGCACAGGCAGTACAAATGGAGCTGCACAGGCAATACGAATGGAGTTGCACAGGCAGTGATTTCCTGTTTGAAAAGCAGTTGGGTAGTTCAGAATGAGGGAACAGAAACCTATAGCATAGGAAAACCTATATAACTATCCATAACTATATCTGTATTTGTACCTATCTCAGGACCGGCCTTAGGTCAACTGGTACCCTAGCCAAAAGGGCTCCATGGTGCCCCCCCACCACCACCACCTGGTGCCCTCATCCTGGTCTACCTACACCAAATAAATACTGGAAAAGCACCCCTGATAGAGCGGCGCCCTAGGCGGCTGCCTAGTTAGCCTATGCCTAAGGCCGGCTATCTATATCTATATTTATATCTGTCTGTCTATATTTGTATCAATATCTATTCTTATAATTTTATCTCCCTGTTTCTGCATATGTAGAACGGCATACAGATAGATATGTTATATGATACTATATACATTTTAGTGTGAGCCTAGTATCTCAACAGAATTGTGAACTGGTGTATTTGACTGATGATTGTGATTGTGATTTTGTCTCATTAAGAACAACTGGTACATTTTCATCTCTAGCTGAAGTTTTCTAAAAGTAAATGAAATTAAAACTATTTTTCTATTATGTTTATTTGCCTTGTAACCCACGGTGGTGGTGCTGCGGTAGCGTTGTCGCCTCACAGTAAGACACTGTCCGGTTCGATTCTCAGCTAGAGTGTCTTCTGCGTGGAGACGTGTGAATGGGCGTACCTTCGTTGAAGGTTGTGCGTCAGGGCTGGTAACTCAGCACGTAAAAATCAACTACCAATCATTAGCGGACCGGAGTTCCGCTGTGGCGACACCTAACTGGGAAAAGCCGAAAGACACAACATGCTTATTTGCCTTGTAACTTCTCCCTTGGCTGGCATTTGCTTACCAAGTCAGAGATAATACTTGCAATAGAAAGATCTTGTCAGATGCTTAAAAATAGTTGTGCAATTAAAAATACTACTACTACAAATAATAATAATAATGATGATAATAATGGAAAAAAAGGAAGTATTCAAAATGGAACAGCATGAAAGGAGCAATGCAGCCTGAATGAGAAGATCAAGAGAAGGATTTGTGAATTGTTCAGTTTGAGGGCAGATATTTCATAAAGGAGTTTTGGACTGACAGAAAATGGTGGATCTGAAAGAGAAATGGGGAAGCTTTAGAAGAAAATATGTGAGTCTGAAAAAATATAATATATTTATATTATATTTAAATATATATTTAGCAGGTAAGAAGGGTAGAATGGTACCAATGAGAACAAAACAAAAATCCTTGCGTCACCGAGTCACAATGAAGTTGAAAAAGACAGAAGGCAAAAGACTGTTGAAAGAGGTTGACTGATGGGTACAGAAAGGTGTGAGTACCACAGAATAAGGAGAAATTAGAAAGTGGGAAAGTGAGAAAGAAATGCAGCCAAGGAAAAGCAGTAAAGTATTTCATTTATAATACAAGACAACCCCACTTGCATTCCATTTATCCATATTGACTACCTTTCTACTGATTAGAGCTCTCAACAGTTTGTAGAGGTTTTAACAAAATTGTCTCATGGGTGGTTTCTATTCCTGCTTTGTGGTACTTTTTAATCTCTCTTTTCTTTTGCATAGTATCAATTAATATTTTATGTATTTTAGTAAAGTGTTAAGAATAATACTAGCATTAGTTATTTTTATTGTTTGTAATGATTTAAGTCAGCATATGTTTAATTAGTTTAGATAGCTTAAATCAGGTCAATTTACACTAAGTATTTTGTATTTGTTGGACAGTGTTTTTATTTGGAGCACTGTATGCGTGTGTGTGTGTGTGTGTGTGTGTGTGTGTGTGTGTGTGTGTGTGTGTGTGTGTGTGTGTGTGTGTGTGTGTGTGTGTGTGTATGTGTGTGTGTGTGTGTGTGTGTGTGTGTGTGTGTGTGTGTGTGGTTATGTGCTGTGAGTATGTGTGAAGTTATGTTTTCTTATTTTGAAGAGAAAAAGATAAACTATCTTTACATGACTTTTCTGTTGTTTAGTTTTACATATTTGTCTTTAAATCGAAAGCTGGGATTCCAAAACATTTTCATATTGTGATCAGCAATTGTGCATGATGAGCAGCCATGTGAAGGGTGTTGGTTATTCAAAAACACACAGAGTATGACCAAGAAATCCTGAAGCCCACGTAGTATGTGAATGGTGGTATAAAATGGTAATGAGCAGCATGATTAAAATAAGGGACTCCACTGTTACAAAATATACAAAACATAGTAAAACAATATGGTGAAATGATTCTGAGATGTGTGTATACCATGGCTAGAGGTATTAGCTCCAGAGATATTGACTGCAACAAAATACTGGCATTAGAGGAAGTGAACTGCAGAATGATATATGGGCTAGTTGCAATATTAATAAAATCTGCATATAAAAGAGGCAGTACTCACCGATGGTAGTCAGTGTATTGTATATCATCACCCTCAGAGGCAATATTTCATGTATCTGCACGCACATAACATTTCATGTCCTTCATGACACTGAAATTGTGGATTGCTGCTTTATAGAAAGAGTTGCCATGTAGGAGCTGATTGAGATGCGTCACCTCATTTGCACAGTTGTGAGATGTGTGAAGTACTTATTCCTGTGGATACCATGATATGTATACCTTTCAGAATACTAGATACAGAGACCTTTCAGCACTCATCAGGGGATATGGTAGGGGTTTCCCAGGCATCTTCCTCCAGGATAATACACCAGCTCCTGAATGTCATCCTGCAGCTTGTTGGGGAGCACATGTAATTTCCTCATACCACAGAGAAGAGGGCCAACACCATGCATTTTGTACAATATAGCCCATTTTCCTGAGGTACTGGGTGCCATAGACTGCACCCCCATTGAAAGAGAGGCTCTACCTTTTGAGCAGGGAATTACACATGTTAATCATAAAGGTTATTACTCCACTCCACTGACTCTCAGGCTGCCTGTTATTCACAAGGTATAATCTATAATGTCTCTGCAAACCACTCAGGCAGTACTCACAACTCCCACATATGGCACACGTATGACCTACAGCAGTAGTTTGAGTGGAGTGATTTTCCTTAAGGCCATCTTATTTCCAATACCAGAAATACCCTGGAGCCATGGTTACTGACACTTACTAGAAATTCTTAGACTTTGGCAGACAATGGCTACATTTATACACTGTACACTAAGGCATTTTCTATCTGTGCTATGCTACATAACATAATTGTGAGCAGCAGTTGCAGCAGGGAGTATGCATTCAGAATGAAGAAATTTCATACTACCACAGGATCCTAATTAGCAGGTTATGGCTATGCCATAAGAAGACAGATGCAGTGCAGTATGACACTAGCTAAGAGGCAGTGACTGTATCATAACATTGGTCCAAAACCAAGCAGTATAAGTATATTAGCATTAAAAGTGATGCATGCAAACCTACATGAAGGCTGTACTTATCCATGCATAAACTGGCCACACTATGCATCAAACATAGGCTACCCAAGTAACAAAGGACAAAGGACAGGGCACAGTTCTAATGAGTTGCAGAGGTGGAAGGGGTACAGTTTCAAGTGCCACCCACAGAAGAATGTGTGTGTGGTGATATGACTGATATTTACTCAGTGTTGAGTGTGTTATGTGTTTCAAATGTGGAGAGATGGGACCTATGGTGCTTTGTGGAGGGAGAGTGTGGTGTTACCATTGCTATGAATGTGTGTGTTGATATGGACATTGTAGATTTATGTGTGGGTCTGCTAAGTTGCAGCCCTGGGTGAGCTCCTCCAGAGAGTTCCAGGTGACCAACAGAAGATACATATGCAGTCTATGAATGCCCCCATCTACTGTGGCACATTCTCCTGGGAGGATAACAGGCACTATCCAGATCTTGTCTAGAGAAGGATGTGCTGCATGAATGCGAGCAATGATGCATTCCATGCCTTTCTCCATCATGAACTCCAGGGCCTTATGAACATCCATGTCTTACCCTATTCAACCCCACACTGAACATTGGGGTGGACTCTTTGGCACTCTCAGTGTGTGACCTTGGCCTTCTCTTTTCATGACAGCTCTCAGTACTGAAGCCAGAAGTGGAGTAGCCAAGGGATGTGTATCTGACACACTGCTTATCTACACAGAAAAAACTCTGTCATGCAATCAGCCTACAGAACATGTCCATCAAATCACACATAAAGGACATGCAGTCCCTGAGGTTGTCATACACACACCTCCTGTAAAACATACCATTTCAGCAAGATTTGAGATGATGTTAACCAACCTTCTATGACTAACCTGCACATTTGCTGGATCTTGGACATGGAGACAGCTATTTCAGATGAAGGCAAGGACTTTTGGTGTTGATTGCTATCAACACTTTGACCACTCCTGAGATCTCTGTGCTCAGTGGAACTGAAGGCAAAGAAGGCTGCACATGGGAAGGCATCCATTCCTGGGCAGACCAGTCTGTGCTTCCATGTTGCTCAGTATGTTCCTGTGTCCCTGGAACAATTTCCACAGAAGCAGAGTTCATGCCTACTGACTGGGGTCAGAATCTGGACTCTACATTCCCTACATCACTGACACCATGCCTCCTGGTCATGCCAGATTTTGACTGCCATCATTGTCAGAGTATGACTCATCTCTGACATCAGGCACTGACATAACCAAGGTGGAGGAGTCTCATAAAATGCCACATGTGAAGACAAAAAAGGGAAATCCCTACAATAAACAAGATCTGTCTCAATAACTTTAATCCTAGTAAATGAATGATAACTACTGCGTATAGCAGCAGTTCAAAATAATAGTGACCCAGACTTGTACTGGTGGTGTTGTAGTCTGAAGCTCTAATGTTGGTAAATAAAGAATTGATAGAACATGTAACCTGTAGTACAGTATACATTTACCCAGTGAAAGAAACATACTTAACATACATAACAGATATCTGGACCATCTCCAACATGGATTCTTGGAGACCACTGTAGTTTGGTTCCAATGTCAAGGACTGCATCATAGCCTATTGATGACTGATATCCCCCATGTAGAAAGGCAAAGAACTACTCAATCTAGTGATTTGGCCAATGGACTACCTCCCTTCTCCCTATGCTCATGTGACAGGCAAGTGGCACAATCCTTCACAGCACTTATCTTGTCAATGGCCCAAAAAATGTCATGTTAATAGTTTCTGACCTGGCCTCCAACAAATTTAGATCATTCACAACACCCCACAAGGTACTTTCCAAACAGAGTCAGTCAGATTTAGCAGAGTCAGTCATCCTCTGAACGTGGAAATGGAGGGCCAGTAGCAAACTCTTGTTCTCTGTATGGAAGAACTTGCACTTCCATTGTTTGTATTTTGCAGACATTATAAGGAAGAAATAATTTAGTGAGGACAACATATCAGTAAATTTCATATACACACACACCCTTATACAACCTACTGTCTGTTGTGCTGCAGGTATCCGCCCATAATGCATATATACATGGACTGCATCTCACACACTCACACACACACACACACACACACACACACACACACACACACACACACACACACACACACACACACACACAAACCCTTAAAGGACTAGCCAATATAACCCAATTTTACCCAATATAATGTCCCTAGGAGCAAGAGGATGGCATGGATTTGTGCCTATGTTTTGAGTATCTTACAGATTGCCCCTGTCCATAAGGGACAGAGGAGTTACCCCAGATGTGAATTTGCAATTCCTCATCCATTGATCCAAACTGCATTTGAAAAGGGCCAGGGAAGGGTTCTGTTCAATATGAATAGGAACCCTTTTACAAAGAAAGGGCAATCTCTGAGACACATATCTATCTCTCAAGCATATTTTGCTTGAGTCACTGATTAAGTTTAGATCCCTAGATTGGGTAATCTCATGCTGTTTGACTTGTAGATGTGTAGCAGCTACATCAGGCTGTATTTGTGAGTTTCTTGAAGGTCAGGCATAGGTCACCCCTTAATAGTCAGTAGGAGACAGAGTAAAGGGCTAGGGTTTTTAGCCTACTTACATAGAATATGCTGTTTACACCCTGAATTTCTTTGTAAGAAACCTCTGAGGTCATTCCAGCTGTGGAAAGTACCCAGTCAAGTATACGCCAAATGGTGCATTGTACTCAATTATTACTCTAATGAGGGCTGAGTACAGCAGAACTATAATTTCCGTAGATCTGGATGCTTACTTATAAGTTGTGTCACATATTAGGACTTCTTCATCACTGTAGACACATGGCAGTCAAAGAACAGGCTATTGTCTATCTGTGTATCTAGATCTCTGAACCTCTGAGTCTACGCTTAGGATTGTGCTATTGATGTTGTAATTTGCATAGGTATTTGACTTCCCAAAAGGTATGATAATGCATTTTTTCCATTTAGCTTTAGGCCATGATTCTGGCAACAATCATTTGTCTGATCTAGACTCTCCTGAAGGATATCTACATTGTTGGGGGATTCAGTGATTGCCCTCAGCTTACAGTCATCAGCCTACTTTGTCATCCAGAGGCCTTCCAACTTAACCTTGACTTCAAAGAAGCATATTCTGAACAGGAGTGATCCCAGCATTGAGCCCTGTGGCACACCACTAGTAACTGACCTCTTGTTGGATATGGATTCTCCCACTTTAACCACGTGTCCTGTCCATGAGCCATTTGGCTATCCATCTGGTGACAAAGAGATTTATACCCAGTTTTGTGAGTTTATAATACCTGAGTGGGGAATTGTGTCACATGCCTTGGCCATTTTGAGGTAGGTGGTATGTACTGTTTTACCCTAATCTATGGCCTTAGTGACTTTCTCAAAGAAATTCACCAGATTTGTTAGGCTTAACTTGCCCATAGCAAAGTTGAAGTGGGTTGGGCCCAGTGTTTGGAGGTTTCCTAGCTCATCATTTATCAGGACCATCATTATTCTTTCTACGGCCTTACATATAAAACCAGTCAAACGTACAGGGCTGTAACAGTAGATTGTACCCCTTTATGTAGAGGGATGACTATTGCTGCCCTCCACTCTATTGAGAAAAAGCCTGTCTGGAGTCTGTGGTTAAATAGAGATCCTAATGGACCTGATAAGTCCAGACTTAAGCTGTTTAAGAGGTAACCTGGTATAGTGTCACGCCTCATTGAGGCTGCATATTTAGCTTTAGAGATTGCGCTGTCAGCTTGTTCTTCGGTGATAATTGGTGGTGGAGTGGTGGAAGGCATTTCTTGAGGGAGAACTGGGGCTGATGGGGAGGTGAAATTTGAGCTGAATTTGTCAGGCACCACAAGATTTGCTATATCTTCTGGCGAAGTATAGGTGATACATTCAACACAAAAGGGCCAGCACACAATATAATCGACAGTCCTTCTTTAATATCTAAATCTTTTAACATATTAGACCAAGTGCATTTGTATGAAGAAAATTAACAAAACCCAGTATGAGAAAAATACATCAGCATACCGGTTTCAGCATTACTGCCTTCTTCACAGAACCTTTTGTTTTGAATGTATTTCAGTTTTTGGGCCATGCACCACACCGTACTTGTGTGGATCTATTCTTTTTTTGCCTAAGAACAGGTGATGCCATTTACAACTAATTCTGCACATTGTTGGGCATTGTCCTTAAGACTATGAACATAACTGAAAAATGCCTTATAGTTACCATTCACTCTGGATGTTATTTTTATATCAAAATTTGCTTTCAGTGACTTGTCTAGTTCCCTGATTCACTTTGTTTAGATAAATGAGAGACTTTTTACTGTGTTCTGCTCATTCCCTCTTATTTCTCAGCAGGATTTTCTTTTTTTTGTTGTGCAACTTATTGATACCAGGGGTCCACCAGGGTACTTGTTTTTGCTGTATGACCTGGGTTTATTTTGGTCTGGTACTGCTGTTTCTATTCAGCTGTTTATATAGTCATACAGGGCTTTTGTGCACATTTCTATATATGTTTCTGCATTTTCTGGATTTGGGAGATCTTGGAAACTAGCTATGCCATTCTTTAATAGGTGGTAATTTGCCTTAGAGAAGTTCTTAACTTTTTTAGGGTTAGTTGGGGGTCTAGTTTTATTTTTACTTCAGGGAAGACTGCTTTGTGATCTGATCTTACCAGTGCAGACATCACACGGGGAGGGGGTGCAGCACTCTCCCATATTTGTGAGTACTAGCTCTGGGATATTTGTTCTCCTAATGGGAGTGCAGACTAGCTGCTCCAGGGCATTTAAGTTTACAAAGTCAAGAAATCTTTGGGGCTGCATGTTAGTGGCCATGTACGCCTTCTAATTAATGGAGGGGTATTTTAAATTACCCGTGAGTATATTATTGGATGGTGAGCAATTCTAGCAACTTCAGGTATGTTGTATGGACTTCCTGGTTCATGGAGGAGGACCTGTAGATAGTAAGAGCTTTCACAGTCTGAAAAATCACCACAGTGTGTGGTCCTGGTAACTAAGTTACAAGATAATGAAGCAATCTGTGGGAGTGGCTAATGCTAATTAACCTTATGCTCTGCCAGAGAAATGCCTGCGGTTACCAATTTATTCATATGAGTGACTCAGAGAAAATTTTTTGGCTGTGCAAAGTAACAAGGCCAGCTGAGAAAAATTAACTCAGCCCAAATGCTGTGGTTATGTATTGTAGTCAGTGGGAGAGGTCACACTGCAGATAAGTTTAGTGAAGTGCAGGTTGTGCTGAGGAATGTGCGAGTGTATGCACATGTGTGGTAGGGTGTGTGTGTGTGTGTGTGTGTGTGTGTGTGTGTGTGTGTGTGTGTGTGTGTGTGTGTGTGTGTGTGTGTGTGTGTGTGTGTGTGGTGTGTGTGTGTGTGTGTGTGTGTGTGTGTGAGAGAGAGAGATTGCAGGAGTACGAATGGACTAGGATGACTGAGGGTATACGTGCATGTGTGTCTGTCTGGGTGGTTGCAGTAGGGAGGTTAAGTAAGTGTGTGTGGGTTCATGCAAGTAGGTGAACGATGACTGTGTGCGTGTGTGTGTGTGTGTGT
Source organism: Protopterus annectens (assembly GCF_019279795.1). Taxonomy (NCBI): domain Eukaryota; kingdom Metazoa; phylum Chordata; order Ceratodontiformes; family Protopteridae; genus Protopterus; species Protopterus annectens. Next base: position 1,578,284,710 of record NC_056728.1, on the reverse strand, counting down.
GTGTGTGTGTGTGTGTGTGTGTGTGTGTGTGTGTGTGTGCGCACGTACATGGGCACCAGAAGTTTTTAGTGCCACAAAGTAAGTTTTGCATGAGTAGTAAAAAGAAGCAAATCACAGACATGATAATTAACAAATAATGAGGCTGGCTCATCGTGGTCAAAGCTGTCTCTGAATTGCTTTCCTGTGATATCATCAACTCATCTTTCTGTAGCAGACATTTTACATGACCATGGGATCATCTTTCTGAATTCCAGGATATATCTGCAAAATAATTCAGTGCTTTTGTCATGAAAGTTTCAGATAATGTTAATAGCAAAATTATCTATGAACAAGACTGGACTGAACTTCAACACTCAAAAAAGATAAAGGACCAGCTGCTTCTTGAATGTTAATTAAGAAATAAAATTCAATTGTCATTTTGTCAGCCTCAACATACCCAAAGAAGGAAAAGAAAAGCTTTATACAGAAAAAACTCTTTTAAGGATTGAAATCAATCATGACAGTTTTATATTTTTGGTAACTTCTGTTAGTTTTAATGGAATATAACTGAAAGCTATATTTGTTTTCACCTGACTGTTTTGTAGAAGTTTCACTCTGTCAGTTTATAGAGGCCATTCTGGAATGCATTTCACTTTAACTGTAAATGATAATTTGTCTCAACTGCTTCAAGATAGTATTATGAATTTTGTAGGACAAGAAACCCTAATAATCCATCTTTCATTTTGTTTTAAACTGCCTAATAGCTTTTACAAAAAGCAGGCAACAAAATGTCAACATTGGGCATGCCTCTCAGTGAATGTAAAATATGTTTATTTTCTATAACATATAAAATGGTGGAATATTACTTTTCAGAAAATATTATTATTTTGGTTATAGTTTTATAAGAACATGCCAGTAATATTGTCAGCTTAAAACATACAAAGGTAGATAGACAGACAGATAGATAGATAGATAGATAGATAGATAGATAGATAGATAGATAGATAGATAGATATAAATATATAAATTGACATCCATCCATATATATATATATATATATATATATATATATATATATATATATATATAGATAGATAGATATGTATGTGTATATGTATATATATATATATATATATATATATATATATATATATATATACATACATATATGGGTCTACTTGAAAAAAATGAAATACCACTTACCAGAATCTGAAATAACTGAGACAAAAACAGCGAAGTTGCAAAACACCAGGACATCAGATGAATGGTTGTATAGGGAAATTGAATGGTTGTCAAAAAGAAATTGCACTCCCTGGAAGCTCTTCTCGCACTGGGCAATGCTGACATCTGCGCAGTTACTGAAACATAGTTGAAAGCATGGAAAGCACTCTGGCAGTGCATGGTTGTAATGCCTTTCTTGCATTCTGACCACCCACCGAACATGAAAGTGCAAAAGGCGGAGGTATATCTATCTACATAAAGCAAACCTCAAGGCTGGTCAAACAATATGACATGCTTGAGCTACTCCTTGTCTGACTAACCATGGGAAAACCGATTAACATATTGTTGCTAGCTCAGTGCAAGAAATCTGGACAAAGCCAGAAATAATGGTGGGACAAAGTCCCAAAAAGAGGGACAGATTGTAAACATTGTTCTTATAAACTTAGAAAGTTGGTAGAATGACAGTTTTTGCAACATTATATATTTTCTGAAGGATATGATGTCTGAAACTCAAATGCCAATCCTCAATGATTTGCCAGAAAACTGCAAATTTTATGAGGAATGATCCAGAAATAAGAGGCAAAAATCTGGACATTATGTGAAAATCTGGACAGTTGAGAGCTATGATGACAGTCAGTGCAGAGGTGTAAAGCTCTGAGCTGTTAATGAAATGCTTCCTGTGGTCAAAAATACATGGTTTGACTCTTCATATTTCCATTTACATAATGTGGAACTATGAGCAGGTCACTTGACAGGGCTCTCATTTCATCCTTAAGAAGGGACACTTTGTCTACTGGATTTTGCTCACTGGATTACAATGACCAACTGGGAAAATAGTTTTTTAGAATGTTTTTTAGTGCTGGACAGGCAGATGGATACTGGATAATTTTATAGGTGGTAAGAAGCTGTGTGTATGTTAGATGATGGGGCAGGTCTAACCAATAAAATCTTTTTAGTGCTATACAGTGGTGGGTTCTGAAAGGGATATTTGCTGCAAATTTAGCAATTCTGTTATAGCATTGTTCAAGTTTTGATTTTTGTGAAACCTGTAGGTTAGTAAGGATGGAAGTGGCATAAAGAAGTGCATGGAGGAGATAAGTAGTGTGGTTTTAGTTACATCAGTGAAAAAATTTTTGGGCTCTGTAAAGCACTTCTAGTTTTTGATGACTTTTGCATATGGAATTTTGTATATGCAGGTCAAATGTAAACTTATAATCCATTATCACCCCTAATAATTTGCTATGAGAAGTGACTTCAGTGGTTGTATTATCAAGACAGAGGACTTTGAATTTTGTCACAAGAGAGGAATTTGGGGGGGGGGGGTTGTTTGGTCTTTTTTGCATTAAGCATGAGTTGTGAGTTATGAAGCCATTTTTCAGCAGCTCTTAAAGCTTCCAGATTAATTTTTGGGGGTGTACCATGTCATGTGCAAATGAGAGTGGAATCATCTGTGTATTGTATTACGATGGCCTGTTGTTTGAATGTATAGAGGGCACTGGTGAAAACCTTATATGACTGGGAGGTAAGGAGAGAGTATGGAGTGCCATTTTACTGACTAATACCTATTGTGCTAACTCACCACTTGAAAACACAATACAGTTTAAGTCTTATTTTATAGATAGTATAGCATCTCTAACCAAGAACTCCTCAACATCTGATCCTAATGCTGCCCAACATCTACATATCACCGCATCCACTTTCACGTTCATACCTGTACCATATCCTACATAAAACTACTCTTAAACAAACAAACCATTCTTTTATTCAGCTGATCGACTGCTAATTTTAGGTGCTCACTTAGAAGGTCATCAGCTGAAGAAAAGTAAGGTCTAAAGTTATTGACGTGTTGAATTTCCTTCTTTGTGCAAAGGGATAACATGTGACTTTTTCCAGAGGGAGGGAATATGGGATTCCTGTATTTACCTATTTATAAGGAAAGGGGTTTGGGTTAACTTTTTGGCCGGGTTGTAAGATTTATTTAATGGATGCCCAATTTTTTTTAGAGTTGTGTTTAGTACTATTCTGAAAGTTATTATAGTATAGTATTTTGTCTTCATGCATTTTCTTTTAGTATGGCTGCAAAGCATGCTAACGTTTTCAAGGTGTTTTACATTTTTGCCATTCTTTCCATGCTTTTTCTCTATCCTGCATTCCAATCTTTTTGGATAGCCAAATTGCATTATTTGTTTTTAGTCTCTTCCTTCTAGGAGATGCAAACCTATTTAGAATATTCAGAAAGTTGTACTGAATTCATTTACAGGATTGTCTAAAGGGGGGATTTTTAGGAAGTTCCAGTTAATTGATGATAGTGTGGCAATGAACATTTCTGGGTTAAACTTGAAAAGTTGGTATGTTGTGTTATAAATATACTGTTTCACTGGATGTGTGAGATGTCTAGTCATATAGATTGGGAGATGATCATTGAGACAGTCTGACATCGTACCTGAGGTGGACTATTTGCTAGGGTCTGATACTAGGATCCAGTCTAATAGGGAATTTGATGTTTTGCTATAATGTGTGGGGCTAGTGATTAAGTACATGCTAGATGTAGAGGAGTTGGACTTTCTGTCCAACCAACTGACATTCACATCACCAAGTAATATTTTTTCTTGTGGAAATGTTATGGATATCCAATACAGGAAATGTTGCAGTTTAGCTGTATTGTCTCCAGGATGGATGTAAAGGGCAGTAATACATATTAGTTTATAATTATTTATTTTGAGGAAAGCAATAAGAAGCTCTGCTGAACTGGATTTTGTATTGGTTTTCTGTAAGGGGAAATATGGTAGGGGTTCAGAAATATTAAAGAAATACCACCATTTTTCTTCTTTATATGGCCATTAGCAATGATATTATAGCCAGGAGGTATACATTTGGAGTTGTTTATGCTGGGTTAAGCCAAGGTTAATTTACAGCGAGAGCATCAGGCTTATGTTGGGTAATCCAGGTATGTAGTTTAGCAGTTTTATTATTTAAGCTTCTAACATTTATTGCAGGAAAAATTAGATCGCCAGGGCTGGGGATTGGCTGTTGTTGGTTAAAGTGTGTGGAAGAGAAATATCTCTGTGCTCATTGTGATAGGTGGGGCTAAGACTGGGGTGTATATCTCCTCCTAGAAGGATTTTAGTATATTGGGGAATTATGCATACTTGTTTTTTTGAGCGGCTTCTTGCACTTAATTTTTGTTTTGATTTGAGTTGAATTGTAGTTAATCAGTCCATATATGGAATGAAAGTGAGGGGCAATATTAAATAGGCTTGGTGGAGAGTGTAAAGAGGAAGTATGGATAGGTGATTGGGGCAGAGTTGGAAAGATGTTGAGAAATATTATTGAGTCTTTCTAGGATGAAAAATGACACAGTAGGAGGAGGAGAAGAATAGAGGATAAGATGAAGAGTAGCATAATTAAGTACGGGAATCTGTATTTTATAGGTATGACTCTGTCACTGTCCATGTGTGTGTGAATGACCTGAGATGCATCTCCCGGGACTACATGAATAGAGACATGGAGGAGCTCTCAGATTATGTAGCCCAGGCAGGTATGACCCTAGCCCTGAGCAGCATCCTACCATCACCCAGAATGATACCGCAGTACAAGCAAAAAATGATTGACTTCAACAATTGGCTAAGTTTCTGGTTTCATTCTAAGGGGATCCAGTATCTGTCTGTTTGGGATGACATGATTGTCAGACCTCGATGCTTTGCCAGAGATGGCCTGCATCTGTTACCCCTGGATTTCCTTATACTGGCTAAGGCTCTTGCCACCCCTATGGTGCCTTTTTTAGGTGATGTTCCAAAGACCAATTTACCACCATAACAACTATAAATAAATGCAATCTGAGGGTCATGCTGCTCAGTGCTAGAAGTCTAAATCTCAAGAAGCACTTGCTCATAGCACTCCTCAAAATGGAGAACATTGCCATTTGTGCTGTAACAGAGACCTGGTTTAAAGCAACAGAAAGCACCCCTGTGCTACCTGGCTATAACTCATTCCACACCTTTTTGCCCTAGAACATGGACTGAAGCTGCAAAGGTGGTGGTGTCTCCATATTCATAATGGATATGCACACCTCCAGACTAGTAGCCCAGCATAACAAATCTGAGATACTTCAGGTACAACTAACATTGGTTAAGATGGTGATTCATGTCATAGCCTGCTATAGGTCCCCAACCATGTCCAAGATTCTCACTCCATGTTCCTAAGTACCCTGGAAGCTAGTAGGGTCCAACCCAACACTCTTATACTAGGTGACTTCAATGACCCTCCATCAACTGGGAAAACTACTCATGCACCAATACACTGGCCCAATACTTCCTGGAATTCAGTTCCAATACCCTGGACCAGCTCATTCTTACCCTCACTACAGGAAGCAACATCCTTGACCTGGTTATTACAAACATGGGCAACCATTGCTCTACACCAATAGTCAGTTCCTCCCTGGTTAGATCTGACCACAAACTAATTACCATAGAAATCCACATCTCACCCACACCCCTTGCAAAGATAACCACTATGAAAAACTTATCCAAAGCTGACTTTGGGCTCCTAAAAACAGAGGTGGCTAACTTCACGGCACCCATGTCAATGGAAAATAGATGTATGACTGCTGACTCAAACACCAATGCACTGTACAAACACATACATAAATGCATGGAACTAGGCATACCCAACAGAACCAAAATGATCCCTTCCAAAAAAAAAAGGAAGCCAATCTGGTGATCCCCTGCCATTAATAAACTTTACAACAAAAGGAAGAAACTGTTGCAGAAAAAGGTGAAGTCCCAAAACTGGAAAAACTCCCTTATTAGCCTCAACAAAAAGTTTAGGTCCTTCATCAAAACATCTAAAGCCAACTATGAAGGCAGAATTGTGGCAGACACTTAAAACAACCACAAAGCCTTCTATAATTATATCAAGAATCTCCATAGCAATACCCAGGTTTGCTCTGAGTTACTGCACAAGGTTATCTCCTATACAGAGCCAACAGATATTGCCAACATACTGGCCGATAGATTCAGTGCCAACTTTACCCCTCTCTCCTCCCTTAAAGGACTAATCACAATATCAGAGGAATGCCAGACACCCAGCATTACAGCAGTACAGGTTAAAGCTGAATTGTCCAAGCCAAGAATACAGCTTCCATGGGACCTGACAATATACCTGGCTGTGTTCTACATGAACTACAGAGTGAACTGGCACCACATCTGTGTGCCCTGTTCGATCACAGCCTCACCTCAGGCTTTATCTCTACCAAATGGCACACTGCTACAGTCATCCCTCTCCATAAAGGGGGAGCAACTAAAGACCCTAGGAATTATCGCCCCATTAGCCTCATGAATCTGATATGTAAGGCTATGGAGCACATCATCATGAACCTAATTAACAAGGATATAGGGAATCTCCATCTCTATATCCCACACAATTTGGTTTTGTGAAAGGTAGATCATGCCTGCTCAACCTGGTTGACTTCTTTGAGTTAGTCACCAGAGCTGTGGATGTGAGCAACGCAGTTCATACAGCCTACCTCGATCTGGCCAAGGCCTTTGATACCATTTCCCACTCAGGAATTATTGATAAACTCAGCAAACTAGGCATCAACCCCTATATCACTAGGTGGGTTGCAAATTGGCTCACAGATAGAACCCACAGTATGAAAGTAGCAGACTCCAAGTCAGACTGCTGACCTGTCACAAGTGGAGTCCCACAGGGATTGGTCCTGTGTCCCCTCCTGTTTGGCATTTACTTCACAAAAGTCCAGGCCAACAAAAAGTGACTCTGGCTGACCAAGTTTGCAAACCACTGCAAGCTGGGAGCCATTATTAACTTAGATCCAAAAACAGATGCATGGAAAACGCTGCACGGCTGATAATCCAAATGATATTCAAACAAACAAAGCCAGCAGCTGTTGGTAACTGTGTATAAATTATTTATTTAATCATCACTGAGGGAAAAATCCCTCATATAACTGATACAGACCGGTTTCGGCTCAACAGAGCCTTCTTCAGTGAAAGTAAAAAATATATATATTCATGAAGACACAAACCCAGTATATATACACAACTGGGAGTAACCAAGAACCAATCACAATACATGATCAATAAATCACAATTGGTCATTAAGACCAGGTGGAAACAGAGCCCCAAGTCTAATAATCCATTTCCTCTCCTTTAAAGTAAGCATTTCATGCCACTTCAGTTTATCTTGGCATTTACCCCTAATATAATCAATAATACAAAACATAAAACTAGCTGTAGTATGTTTTAAACTGTGCTTATATAGTGCATTATTACTACGTTTATTTTTAATGTCACTGATGTGTTCACCAATTCTAAGACGAAAAGCCCTAGAGGTCTGACCTACATAAAACGCAGAACAAGTGCAGGTCACCAAATAGATAACCCAGTCAGAACTGCAATTGGCCCAAAACTTGATCTCAAAAACATCAGGGGTATTCTGACTACTAAATTCGCCAGTACGTGAGACTCTAATACAAAATTTACAGTGCCCACATGGGATACAACCAACCACTGGTGCCCCTGTAAAAGTTAATTGAGTAAAAACTTTGGCATCAGGCAAGGACCTCTTGTAATGGCTCAAATGTGACCCAATAGTTCGTCCCCTTCTAAAAGAAAAAGAACATCTGTCCCTGAGAATGTTGTGTAATTTATTGTCCGCCAAAAGAATGTTCCAATGTCTGTCAACAATTTTCATAAACCCCCGGGTGTTACGTCCATAAGTAGTAACTAACCTCAACGGCTGCTGAACCCCATCCTGGTTACGATCTTTATAATGCAATAGATCATTCCTATTGAAATTTGAAGCCCATTGTTTGGCCATATAAACAGTGCCCAAACGATACCCTCTATCTTTAAATCTACCGGCCAGATCATCACAAGTAGTAGCATAGGACCATTGGCTGGAGCATATTCTCCTAGCTCTTAAAAATTGGGACTTGGGTATATTCTGGATGATATGTTGTGGGTGGAAGCTGGTGGCATGCAATAAAGAATTATATTCTGGAAATTTTCTAAATAGGGTAGTGGAAAGAGTATGGTCTATATTCCTATTAATTTCCACATCCAAGAAAATCATTTTAGATCTATCAAAACTCATCTTGAATTCAATGCCCCATATGTTGTTATTAAGATAATCAAGAAATTCCATAAGGTATTGGTCATCAGCCTTCCACACCAACCAACAATCATCCAGATAACGACGCCACATATCCATCTCACACATATAAATGTTGTGGCTGGCGTCATAGATTATTATCTCCTCGATATATGCCATAAATAGATCTGCATAAATGGGTGCAAAAGATGCACCCATAGCAGTTCCCTTGATTTGCCAAAAGCATTTGTTTTGGTAATAAAAAACATTGCTAGTTAGCACATATTCCGTAAGACAAACCAAAAAGGTGTTGAAACCAGGTTTATATAAACCAGATCTAACTAGCCAATAGTCCAATGCTTGTAGGCCTGCCCAGTGTGGAATATTGGTATAGAGGGACGTAATGTCAAGGGTACATAGTAACCAATGGGGTTCCAATTGTATTTCATTAATGATGTCCAAAAATTGTGTGGTATCTTAAATTCTAGCTCTGATAAGCCCAAGTAATGGTTTTAAATAATAAGTCGAATATTCAGACAAAGGTTCCGTCAAGGAACCATGTCCAGAAACAATAGGTCGACCAGGGGGATTGCTAGCATGTTTATGTATTTTGGGAAGCATATAGAGATACTGTTTTTTGGGGGACAGGACCGTCAGTTGTTCCTTAGTGGCCTGTTTAATTATGCCCTCCTCTACTGCTGATGTAAGAAACTCATCAATCTTACGTTGAAAATTTAAGGATGGATCCAAAGGCATAGCCATATAATGGTCCCTGTTCCCCAGTTGTCTCATAGCCTCCTGATCATAAGAATCTTTGTCTTGAATCACCACTGCCCCACCTTTGTCAGCTTGTGTAATGACCACATTTTGATTTTTGGCAAGCTCATCAAGACTACACACTTCATCATTGGATAGATTGTTGTAAGATATTGAAAAATCCTTATAGTAATAATGTAAATCATGTAGTACATTCCTTTGAAAAACACCCACCAGTTGTGTCATTGGTGGACTAAAGGAGGATTTCTTAAATCTAAAATCCTGAGATTTATCCCCACCACTATCAGCAAATAGCAGTTTCAAATTTAGCAATCGACAAAAATTAACCACATCTTGGGCTAAAGACTGTTCAGGTACAAAAAAACCCGGGACAAAGTTCAATCCTTTATTCAATAATTTTATCTGTGTAGCAGTTAACTCAATAGAAGAAATATTATGAACATTAGAATGAACTGTTAATGTGCTGTCATTAGTTTCAATAGTGCCTCCATGCTTTGTTTTGGTGTATCTTTTCTTATGTTTCCGCCCCCCTCGTCTGTAAGTGAAGCGGAAGGGTGTGACAAATTGTCACGTTTTGCATTCGGCAAAACCTCTAACTGGTTTTCCTCAAATTCTCCTTCTGTGTTGGAAGAGGTCACATCCCCTGAAGTAAAGTTTGAAGACTCAAAACTATTCTTCAGAATAGATTTTGGTCTTTTTCTTTTTGGGGTAGAAAATCTCTTATTCCCCTTATCATACTCTCCAGGTAGCCTAAATGAAACATTTTTGGAACTATCAAAAGGTTTGCCCCTTTCATAGTCACCAACATCTCTAAAGAATTTTTTGATTTTCCTTTCTTTAAGTGTCAGTTCCATCTTGGAAAGATCTGATGTTAATTTTTTAATCTGTATTTGAAAGGAATCACAAGTTTCAAACTTACTAGCATCAACACATATAGTTTCCAGATCTTTGACCCCTTTCTGTACTTTCCGTTCATAAAAATCTGTCAATGCATCAACAAATTTGGAAGAAGCCAACTGTTGAACCTGACCCCAATCTTCTAATAATTTATCATCAATATTCGAGACCAAAGGTTGCACCTTAACTCTGAGGCCCCGAGGGGTAATCTTTTTTCGTTGATATGCCTTGAACAAACGTAAATGCCAAACATTGGTCCTAACCATTTTCATGTTTTTGCTAAGTAAGCCAAAAAAAATATCACACTCACTATTTAAATTAGGTTCACCAGGAGAGGGAAAAATGTGTGGAACCATGCGGGCCCAAGCCAAATACAGATAAATCATCCATGTCAGATGATAATCCCTGAATAAGAGGTGATAATGCCATAATTTTATCCAAAGGACTCAGCCACAACAAAATCCTATATGAACAATAATGTCATAAATGACTAAATATTACAAAAAAACACATAAATATTACACCAGCCACACATGCATCCAAATAACAAGGGGTACCAACCACATAAGTATTCAATACTTGATGATATATGGTTTAGGCCTGTTCATTCACATTAGTCAAAAGGAGCAAAAAAACCTAATACAATAAACAGTCATAAAGTACATAATACAAGCACTTCATACTGTGTATAGGTTTACTAAATATAGAAAACTCCTTTACATATACAAATACCATCAGCAGCCGAGTAAATGATCAAATTAACACACTGCGTATTTGTACAGACCACTGTTTTCTAATAAAATGCAATGAACATATAAGCCCAAAATCCCAAAATCTCAAGTATAACTATTATTATCTTGAAACACATATGTAGTCAACCCCAAAATACCTGAAATGCAACCGTGGCAGTTGCCAAAAATGAGTATAAATCTATATGTGAAAAAAGTCCAATGGGTAAAAAATGGTAATGAATATCAAAACAATTGGGCCCAAAGTATGGATATCAAAACCAGAATAAGTTGAATTTAAATTAGAAAATTGTGGCACAAATGCCACAACCAAAAACTAGGAAAATGCCTCTCCTACTTGTCCTACCTATCAAATACAAAACCCCTAAAACATAAAAATCAAAAAAATCAGTATTGTATCCATATCTCTACCATATGATGAACCAGATACTTATAACCAAGTATCCGATAGGATATGGCATGAATATCACTATAGAAAACTAAAAAATTTAATTTCCAACCAGCAAAATATAGAATCCCTGAAACATCAATATATATATACATATATTTCTACTATATATTGAACCGTGTATATATAAGATAAATAAATAGTACAAGTTACAAAATCAGCATGGGCAAAAATATATTATACAAAAATTACTTATGCCCAACACCCAATGCTAAGTAAACGCACATATAAACAGAATATATTTGGATAACTGCTACATATAATAGGTAAATATTAGCGACCCCAAAAAAAGGGGCCAACCTATTCAAAATATACAAACAGGTGCAAAAAAACAACCTTTATAGAGGCCACAAGTGTCCAATATTCAATGTCCTAGAAGTCCCGTAGACTGTGCACAACCGTGCATGTATCAGCCATTGATCGGTCAACAAAGACCAATGGGCATAACCACATATGAAGAAATCCTCAGTATGTCCGTGAACCGACAAGCTGTGCACATCCACAAAAACACGCCAAACGACCAACGGTTCACCTCCAAGAGAACGCCCAGACCCTGGCTTGACTTTCCGTTCGTAGTACCGCACCACAAGGCAGAAATATGCCGGAAATGGACCCACGTGTATCCGGCAATGTGTCCACCGGCAAAAAAACCAAAACGCAATAGCGAAATTGATTTGAGCCTTCACGAACTAATAAAAATTATAAAAATAGCCAAAATAACTGGCAGAAACCAACAAAAGTCACCAGCACCCGAAAAGTAAGTCCATAGATCCAAAAACAGATGCACGGAAAACGCTGCACGGCTGATAATCCAAATGATATTCAAACAAACAAAGCCAGCAGCTGTTGGTAACTGTGTATAAATTATTTATTTAATCATCACTGAGGGAAAAATCCCTCATATATCTGATACAGACCGGTTTCGGCTCAACAGAGCCTTCTTCAGTGAAAGTAAAAAATATATATATTCATGAAGACACAAACCCAGTATATATACACAACTGGGAGTAACCAAGAACCAATCACAATACATGATCAATAAATCACAATTGGTCATTAAGACCAGGTGGAAACAGAGCCCCAAGTCTAATAATCCATTTCCTCTCCTTTTAAGTAAGCATTTCATGCCACTTCAGTTTATCTTGGCATTTACCCCTAATATAATCAATAATACAAAACATAAAACTAGCTGTAGTATGTTTTAAACTGTGCTTATATAGTGCATTATTACTACGTTTATTTTTAATGTCACTGATGTGTTCACCAATTCTAAGACGAAAAGCCCTAGAGGTCTGACCTACATAAAACGCAGAACAAGTGCAGGTCCCCAAATAGATAACCCACTCAGAACTGCAATGGCCCAAAAATTTACCTCACAAAGATGATCCTAGGCCTTAAACACATGTCCTACATGGACAGACTCAAAAAATAGCTATTCTCTGTCTCATATAGTCTACTAAGAGGCAATCTTCCCTTGACTTACATGTCTGACCAAGCTGTTAGAAATACTACATCTAAAGAAATCTCAGTCCCTCTGCACCACATGCTCCAGAGACCGCAACCTCATTACCACAATCAACAAAACATGCTGGAGGGAGAGATTCATAACCCAGAGACTGCCCAAGTTCTGAAATAGACTTCCCATACATGTCAAGCAGAGCACCTCACTGGTCCTCTTCAAGAGAAATATTGATGAGTGGATGGGAAATAGAAAGTTCTCACCGGGGATCACTCCAGTGGCTCTACTTGATAGAGGCACTGGGAACTAACATCAGGGGTATGATGCTAGGGCACTTCTATGGGCTAGGCTTGTAAAGGCTCCAAGGCCATTAGCTTAGTACACACCTATAAACCTATGAAATGCATTACTACTGTGATATAATCTGGAAAAAATAAGTCATCCTGCCTCCCCTGACACGACAATTTACGTCACCAAATGGGAGTGGATGTGGGTAGAGAAAGGGGAGGGGATGGGGATGGGTAGAATTAGGGGTGGTGCCAGGGGTGTGATCACTGTCCAGTTTTGGCCACAGGAAAAGGTGGCAACCCTACTTGATACATTGTAGTAAGCAGTTTGCTACAGTTTAAAAGTAAAAAAAAAAAATCAATTTTTTTAACTGAAATTTGAGTGCTGTAGCACTCTGTGTAGGTATAGACTGTTGCAACTACTTGCTACATTTGTAACAAGCAGTTGGTACAGTTTAAATGAGGAATTATTTGTTTCTTTTTTTAGCTAAAACCTGAATGCTATAGCACTCTTTGGAGGGTATAAGCTGTAGCAACTGCTTCCTACAGTTTAAAATAAATATATTTAACTAAAATGAGAGGAAGAAGGGTCAAGAGCAGGGCAAAGAAATGAGAACTAATTGATTGGGGCAAGAATAAGGAGCATGTCAGGTATCTGACCACCTGGTTGATGTGCCACTAGATGGAGCAGATTTTTTTTTCTTCTCTTGAATACCTGGGGGTGGGAATGCAGATTGGTGATGTCTACAGGAAGCCAGACAATTAGCATCCTGCAGTTTTGTAGAAGTCTTTTTTTTTCCTTGTTCTCTTTTTTTGCTTCATTTGAAGAGTTGAGGGGATAGGATGCTAGTTTGTGGCACCAGCACAGGGCACTGTTTGAGCCAGCTATGCTTCTACATGCATCTTGTATTGTAGTTTTATCTGGTAAGTCATTTAGTGCATTTTTCTCAGTTAGGCTCCTTTATGAAATGTTGTGTATTGTTTGCTTGTAGTGTACTACTGTGTGTGTACCATGCATGCATTCTGAAACATACCCACTCAACATTTTTCCTCAAGAATTCAAGACAAAGCCAAAAATAATGGGAGAGGACAAAGGAACAAAATCAGGCACAATTTCAAAATATTATGATATAGCACTCAATGTTTCAACTAATCCGAATGAAGTTAATGAATATTCATAAGCAACTGTCTACACCCTCATCATGTGCAAATACACTACTTCAATCAGGTGACTTGTCAATCAAGGTTAATGTATGCATTATGTAATGGTTTTGTATTTGTAAGTCACATTATGAATGCCCAAACGTATATAAACTGAAAGAAGGATAGTGTTCTACACCCAAAGCCTATTTTCAGAACAATAAAAAGTATAAATCTCTAATGTCAGGCATTATTAACTGACTATAATCCTTTATGGATTAACAGAAAATCAAATATTTTTAAAGGACAGGGCAAAAATAAAACAGAAAATGGGGATGGTTTGCAAAATCAGGGAAATTACAAGATTCATGTCGTAGTCTAGGAAAAATATTATGCAACACAAAAAACAAAACCTGTCTTCATAACAAGGCAAAATCAAATCATAAGGGATCTAATCTATAGCTTGTTTTCTATTACCCCTATAGGTGGGAGAAATAATTACACAAACTTTAGTTCCTGAGAGAACAAGCTATGCTTACCAATGTCTTGGAATTCACAAAATGTCACTGAGTTGCAGAATATAGTTAGCTAAAACTGCTAATAATTATTTCATTTTTGTAACATATTCATTTTGAATGCACCTTGGCATTTATGAGCCTAGTATTCTTGTGCTCATCAGGTTATACAATATTGTTAGACAATATAACACTGTTTAAGACTAGCACACCAATGGCAAATTCCCGTTAATGAGCATTTTTTTTGTATCTTGTGACACAGGTATATTTCACATACATCTTAACTTTAGCTTTCCACAATGTCTCAAAGTTCATGGTCATATTGTAAAAAATAATTCCTGCTAAGGAAAGCAAAAAGAACTTAAGTCATACTTAACCTTTCCCTTCATATTTGCATCCAAGATACATGATGTCACATGCTCTTGAAATTGTTGCCCCTTTCTACTTTAATGTTCTTTAAAAGTAGTATACTAAGGGGTAACAGTTATGAGTAAGGGAAATATGCATTTTCTAAATACAAAAAATGTATATAGCTGTGCAGTAAAGTGATTATTCTAGTAATAGCTGTTTTACAATGACTTGCCAGAGACTACTACAATGATATGATAAATGCCACCATAAATGTCTATTATGATTTGAAAAAGGTAATAAATTACTGGTCTATGTCTTTCACACTCAGTAGCATAACATTGAGTTAGGCCTAAAGTTGGCAAGTTACTAAGCAGTTAAAGAATGAACTTGTATATGTAGTCAGTTGTAAACACTCAAAACAACAGAGTTAAAGGTTTACCTGTGTGAGTTTTTGTTTTTCTTTATGAAATTAAAATGTTAATTCATTGAAATGCTTTAATTTAAAACTTAGCAAAGATGAAACAGTGCTGGGCCTCAGAAAGACTGCATATCATATATCCAATCTTAACAACGTAATTATTTTAAATAAAGCCTTGTGTTAACCTATACTTTTGATCTGCATTCCACAGTTTTGAAGTATCCTAAAACAGTTAAATTCTAAGTCTGAAAGTAAGTCTCTTGTCTACACTGCAACAGTAATGAGGACTAATTCAAACTGATATAAGTTTAGGTCTGAAATTAATTCTCCTGAATATTTGTGCATCCTTGTACTACTTTTCAAAGCATGTCTTCTTTTAATTCTATTTTCTGGGTTCTGAACATTTTCCTAGACTTTTTAAAACAGTCCCATATCCACATATTCCATTACATTAAAATACTAACTCTATTATGCACATAAATACAACTGTAGACCTGATTACATTCATTCATTCATTTAAGACCAAAGCTATTAATATATCACTCACCAACATGGAATAAATACATTTAGCATTATAAGAGCTTACATTTACTTTTCAGTTCATCTGGTGGTTCAAGGAACATAGTTACAGTTGTTTCTGAATTAAAGGTTTAAATTCTATAGTTCGGCATTTCTTTTATACAAGTATCTTCTCTTATGTGGTTACGTAAACCATTTGGATGTATCATATCCCAATTACACCAACATTAACCATGAAATTACTATTAAACGGTCATACTCATGTGAGAAGTACTGTGAAGAATATGCATTAAAACATATTTATTTTTTCAAATGTTATGGCAAACAGATGAGGCATGTTAATGATGTCTGACAAGATATAAAGCAAATCCAGACCTCTAGGACAAACTAAAATTATAATATTTTAATGCAAAAAGCAAACCAAACCGACTACTTTTGTCTCATAAAACTCATGAGGGACCTCATCAAAGTTGAAAAACACTGCCAGCAGATCAACTCTTTATAAATGCTTACCCATCAATTAGGTAATTGTCTCATTGCATAACATTTGACCATTTAAAGTCACAGACACAACCATAGTAATTCATTAACAATGCAGCAAACCAAAACAACATTCAACCTGAAGAATATATATATATATATATATATATATATATATATATATATATATATATATATATATATATGTATATAAGACTAATTCATTGCTAACAAAAACTATAAAGAATAAAATTTCAATAAAATATTAGCCCTATGTTTTAATACACTGATAATAGAAATAGAAGCATTTATGTCAGGTTTTACATAAGCATTTAACTTCAAGTGCCAAATCAATTCTTTAAATTCTAGTAGGGTTTCAGTATCACCCCTTTCTCAGGTTGATTTACCTTTTCAGTTATAAAGAAAATACATTTGTTAAATGTGGAGCAGTTAGTAGCATACCTACTCAAGAAATTAGTAGCGCACTTCTTTTTATATCATAAACATTATCATTTCAGTTCATCCTAGTGATCTGGATTTGTTTTGCATCCTGTTTGTAGTAGAGAGTGTGTGTTTTATTGTTGTATGATAATGATGTCTGCACAGCATTACTAATGGCATTAGACAAAATTAGAGCAAAGCTTGACACTGTACAAGTCATTCATGTAGTGATACATGATCAGATGGCAATATGGCAACTTGGCCATATGCATAACACATTCTGCACATTCAAAAATTATATCAGTGTGTGTGTGTGTGTGTGTGTGTGTGTGTGTGTGTGTGTGTGTGTGTGTGTGTGTGTGCATGTGAGTGTGCATGTGCATGTTTATATCTATATCAGTATGGATGTATGGGTCTACATCTAAATTTTAAAGTTTCAAAACTTTGAATTTCTTATGGTCATGACCATAAGATCAAAGTTTTGAATCTTCAAAATGTAAATAAAAACAAAATGAAAACAAAAAAAAATATTTTTTTATGTTTTTGCAGAGAGACAAGCCCATCTTCACCCTCCAACACCCCTGCTATTTAAATATACCAAGTCCAAGATTGCACTATAGTGAGGAAAGCAGTACATATACAGTTCCACGATCTCCATTTAAATGGTTCAAAGTTTCAAAACTTAGATCTTATGGTCTCTACCACAAGAAATTCAAAGTTCTGAAACTTCAAAATTTAGAAGCAGACTCATATGTATACATATATATATATATATATATGGTACATTTCATCGAAAGCACATTTCGACGAATTTAATCCCACCAAGACCAAATCGCCGAAAGCACAAATGGCCGAAAACTCATTTTGCCAAATTTCATTTCACTGAAAATAGTAGTGGCAGTGTATATGCCCTTTTTCCCACTGTAGTGTGATCCTGGACTTAGAATATATAGTTGCGGGGAATGTGGGGGACACAGCCCCCCACCTAATTTAATTAAAAAGTACTTACCCTCTTAACAGAAACTGCATAGTATAATTCAAGCTAAGTGGGGGGGGCTATGCCACCCACGCCACCCACACCACCCAATGTGGGGGGGGCACCCCACACCCCCCAACTATATATTCTAACTCCAGGATCGCACTACAGTTGGGAAAAGAACATATACACTGCCACTACTATTTTTGGTGAAATGAAGTTCGGTAAAATGAGTTTTCGCTGATTTGTGTTTTCTGCGATTTGGTCTTGCTGACATAAGTTTCGGCGAAATGTGTTTTTGGCGAAATGAACCAGACCCATGGTTCATGTTATATATATATAGATATATATGTATATATATATATATATATATATATATATATATATATATATATATATATATATATATGTACTGCGGTGGTGGTGCTGCGGTAGCGTTGTCACCTCACAGTTAGACGTTGCCCATTCGATTCTCAGTTACAGTGTCTTCTGTGTGGTGACATGCATGAATGGGGATTCCTTCGTTGAAGGTTGTGCGTTAGGCCCGGCAAGCCAGTACGTAAAAATCTACTGCCAATCATTAGCAGACCGGAGTTCCGCTGTGGCGACCCCTAACCGGGAAAAGCTGGAAGACACAAATATATATATATATATATATATATATATATATATGCAGACATTTTTATATAAATGTATATATATATATATATATATATATATATATATATATACAGTATACACACACACATATAAGAAACACATATACAAGTGTGGATACACACACTTGTGTCTGTTGGGGTGTTTACAATAAGTTGACTGGCAATATTTCAACTGTGTGTTCGAATGTGTAAATTTTGTGACTCATAAAAATAATGATTGTGGTTTTGTTCAAATGGAGGAAGCTTACATTTTTTGATTCAGGTAAGTGGAATTGTGCTGGGAGTGTACACAAATATTTACAAGTTAGGGCTAGGGTAAAGGCTAGATAAACGGATAGATTGTTTTGTATATGTGGGAGTGTTTGCTGGTTATGGTTAGGACCCATGGCATATTATCAAGGGAATCTTCACTGATTCACTTCAAACTACAAATCAGTCACTGAATTCCCAAAGACGCCCAACCCCCTCTTAGTGAGATGCAACAAAATAATAATACAAATCAAATTTCCCTTACATAGAGCCGACACGACATCCTACTAAAGAGTAGCACCTAATCGAAACAGAATAAAACACAAATATTATTGAAGAGCCAATCCCCCCACCACCTCACATCCCTTACATGTATTAAATGTTAGATTCAAGAACCCTTGAGAATGGGAAATAGTTGGCACTCTCTAATTCTATTACCCTTTAATTACATTATCTCTAAGTCAACCAGTTACAATGCATTTGTATTCTACTTGGTGGCTGAGCCCTCAGCCTCTAGTAATAGTCAGTAAAATGCAGCTTTGAAGAACAGAACTTAATCAGTGAGATTCACTGTTCTCTTAAATTCAAATCATTTTAAAGGCAAAAACAAAAATAAATTATATCAAAATAGAAATATAAACCTATAGGTATTGCATTCATGCATGCATTTTAAGCGTATGCATAATAGCAGACCAATTTGAGTAAGTTTAATATTAAAAAAAAATAATAATACAGTATACTGTGAACCTCCACTCATCTACTACTAAATTATTCCAGAGGGAAATAAATACTTGGTGTTGCTTAAAAACATATATTTCCCTTTCAAAGAAGTTGTGTGATCACAGCTCTAACATACTTTAGTAGCAGTAGTTTGTGGGTTATGTACATGGATAGAGGTAAGGGTCATGCCCTACTAGAAGAAAATCATCTACTGTAATGTTGTTCTTCAAAATCAGGAACTATTAATTACAATAATTGTAAAGTTTGAAGTATTATGAAACATGTTAGTACTTTGAAGGAAAAGCTTCAATTTTAATCGATTTACTGGTTGTTACTGAGCCTTGCAGCCAGAGAGCCATGAAAATTAGGCAATTCACTGAAGTAGTAGCAACATGAGTGTGATGACTTTCCAGGGTTAAACTATCCTTACTGCAAATACTTGGCAAAGACTTAATGGCTACTCTTCGTCATTTAGGTTAGTTTTAAAGATAGCTAAGGATCTACTCTGATGTGTAAAGGGAAACTATTCTAAAACATGTGATGCTGTGGGTCAGGAATTGATCACTCCAGCAGGTATTGTCAATTCTGTCATAAAGGGTCTAACATTTTGAATGAGTATATGGGTGATCCTTCGCTTTATGAAGATAGAGGATATTGAAAATGGCGGGGTCTCTTAAGGCCCATGGTGAGACAGAGGTCACCCCCTCAGTGAAAGTGTTGTTAACTTATTGAGGTAACTGAGGTTGATGAAGCCAGTGATATTTTAGGTTAATGATCTTTGGGGTATTTCATTCTGAACAAGACACTTGGACATCTGAAAGAAAGCATTTTATTGCAAGACAGGCCTGATTAGGAAAGATTTTTCTAAAAGAACATTTGGATAATATGTACAACAGGACAGACTTGTAGGCATATTTACAAATGTTCCAGTCCTCCCTGTTAGTCATAGTTATCATCCTTCTTCTTCTTCTTCTTCTTCTTTCGGCTTTTCCCAGTTAGGGTTCGCCACAGTGGATCACCTGTCCGCTCATGATTGGCAGTGGAGTTTTACGGTGTCAAGTTGCCAGCCCGGAGCCCAACCTTTCACAGAAGGCACACACATGCACACAACTCACACCTAGGGCCAATTTAGAGTGTCCAATCCACCTACAGCATGTCTTTGGGATGTGGGAGGAAACTGGAGCCCCCATGCGACCACAGGGAGGACATGCAGACTCCGCACAGAAGGCACCCCAGCCGAGGATTTAACCGGAGAACCTCTTGCTGTGAAGTGGCAATGCTAACCGCTACACCACCGCTGCCACCCTGAATAGTTATCATCCTATTTACCAAAATATTTACTTCTGCTTTATAATAAAGCATCTTCAGAAATGTACTACTTCATATTTTACCACAAAATCCACAAATTCTCTCAAAGCCATGCATAAATTTTGTATGTCTACCTTCTCAAGCCTTTCTTTTGATCTAAACTATTACATGCCCATATTTCCTAAAATAAAATATCCCTATTACTTGTAACATTTTGTACCATATTTCTAATTTTAATAACAAATGTTTTATTTTATCTGATTCCCCTTTGCATTCTACCATTATACTCAATGTATACCTCAAAGAGTTTATAATGTGCTTTAGTTATTACAGGCGCTCACACATTAGACGATTTTTTTTAATTACCTTTCCCCAAGAAACAGCACCACAAGCACTTCATTCAAATCCCCCATATCATCACCCTGCAAAAAATTGTACAAGCTCCTCATTTACTTCCTTCCACAAAAGTTCTTCTGGTGTCTTATCTAATAATCCTGACCTTTCTTCTGTTATCTTCATTATTTTTGGTATAATGTTCACCTTATTAAACAAAATCTCTACCCCAAGCATTCTCCAGTTATTCCTCATGTTCAAACATCACTGATACACTCTTCTTTCACTGTTTTAACTTTGTCTTCCTTCACAAATAAATTCCCAGTGCATCTTCTGTTGTAGTTATCAGTTCTAATTTCTATAACTTTCTAAAACAATTAGCAAAGCACAAGCCTTTCTAAGGCAGTACTCTCTAAGAATTGTCCACCTTCATCCAATATCTAGCATTATTTTTTCAACAATCCATTACTTCTTCAATAATCTTAACTTGCTAATTATAGTGACCCTTGCCTTTCCTTAACCTATGAAACTTTTTTGTTCTGTACAGATATTTTATGTCTTCATTCTATTCATTTTGTTCATATTTCCAGTTAACAGCAAAATGAACTGTTGATTAAAAACACCATGCTTCTAATGTTTAAAAACAACTTATAAAAGGAACTATACCTTTACAAACAATCTCTTGTATAAGTCTTTAATTTCTAGACATTTATCATGGTAAGCCATTATTCCTTGTTTCTCTCTACCATTTCACACCCTTCTCTATATCAATATTTACTCAAGCATAGTTTGTCCATGTTTTCTGATCCAAGCCTTTGAAAACACATTTAACTCCTTTTGATATTAAAAACTACTCTATATTCAGCCTTCCATCTCCATGCACATACGCATATGTGTTTAACATTCCTTTTATTAGTAATGTTCCTTAAGCTAACAACTTGCACAAATCGTATCACTCATGCAGTATCACTGTGCTTTCCTTAACTTTAGCCAGCTTCCTACCTGTACCTTCCGATCTGTTCTCTCCTTTCCAAGACAATTTTCATCTTAATTAATGAAAAAGCCTTTAAGTCCCACTGTTTGAACCTTGCCACGTCCTTTGTTTTTATTTTTATTTTTTTTTTAGCTTTTGTGCCAAGTCCCATTTCTTGATTACTGAGCCATCTCTCTGAGTCACCACTGAATCCATCTGTTTTTTTGGGGTGAGAAACTTATAGCCCATTTAGTCTTTTGGGGCAAGATTCAGATGAGACAGGAGCAGGAGCTGCTCTCTGTATGGTATGGATTAGACTTTTGAAATAACCCCCACATTGCTACACTTGTCCCTGTAGTGTTAAAGGGAATGGTCATGTGATGGTCATTGTGATGAAAGTTCATGCCTCCACATGATGTAATCAATGGCTCTGTCTCATTGCAGATACCACCTCATGCAATCTACAGTCTTCACCAGGAATTCAAGTGCAGAGAGTGTTCCCAGACACACAGTCCTCACACATTTGTCCAAAGAGAGGCAAGCAGGTGTCTCTCTTAACTGCTAATTGAACTCTGATCTTCTAGGCTGTAGTCAGAGCTTTAACCCTCTATGCTCATGAAGCTACCTTCTTATCCTCACAACACAAATAAATAGCCATGAGCCTCCTGGTCATTTTTTAGTCACCACTAGTATTCTTCTTGCCCCTTCAATGTGCTTTATGCAAATAAAAATGTTCCTATAAAGAGTGTCGCTAGCCCATTTTTTCTTGCTCTACTTGATAAATGAGCTAACATCTTTCAAATTCATTTCATCCTCTTTTACTTTAAAAGCTAACTATGTGCAACTCTGGAAGACAAAATGCAGTCCTTTATCCTTCCAAATAATTCAGAAGAATTCTCTGTTTACCTGTTTTTTTCTTGTTTTTAGCATTGTATTGAGAATGTCCTTACACTTTTAATATTTGTTTTCTTTTCTTCTTCCCTCTTTACCTTTATATTTCATTTAGTCTTCTTCACTATGTTCCTCCCATAACATCAAATCTTTATTATAAATGTCCAACTTCTCATACCTTGCTACTCATTTTCTTATTTTAGATCTTTTTGTTTTTTGGAAAGAAACACATAAAAACTTCACGTTGTTCTTTAACTTTTTTCTTCCTTATTTCTAAATTTACTTAAGTGTCATCTTTGCTGTCTTTCTCTTCATTTTTTTCTTATCCATTTGCCTTACTTATGCATTTTTTATTGGTTCGTGTATTTTACGTTGCTCCCTTTTTCATCAGAACTCCGGTTGTACACTTCAAGTATCTTGTCAATCATAAACTTTTTGAATTCTGCAAATGCAATTGTATGTATGTATGTATGTATGTATGTATGTATGTATGGGTTATTTTATACATGGAATAATCCCATCTGCTTGTAACTTATTTTCTGATAAGACCTGATATGATTTTATGATTTCTGTAGAGATGGGGGAAATTTAGCAAAGACACCATAGAAATTCACCTGCTGTTCTTTCCAGTAATTTTCCATGGGACAATTACTACCAATTCAGACAAAGATAACCTCAGTTTAATGTCAGTAGTTACTCAGGTGTACAGCACCCCCTCAAAAAAAAATGCTACACTGCAGTGACACTTATGACATCAAGCATTCGGTGTGGGAATGAAAACTATAGCCTCCTGATCTTCCAGACAAACTGGACAATGCATGGCATAGAGACTTTTCCCTCCCATACTAAAGTAAATGCATATAGTTCAGATGGGGAAAACAATTGTTTCCATAATAATTTCTCTAATACTGCATGTGAATAGTCCTTATAACTATGCCCTTTCTTACCACAAATGATGTAGTAATACGTTACATATCACAATTAACTTAGATAAAAACTTTATCACATTGCATTTATAACTGAAGTGGTCTTTTTGTCATATTTATAACATTCTTTACTTTTACAATTACAAAAAAAAAAAACTTGCGTTGTCTCATGTCCTATATAAAAACATCTGGGTAAATATAAAATTTTCATTTCATTCATGATAATTTCATAGTTACCTACCACCCATTTTTCAAGATTATGAACTCATTCATTAAAGGTTCATGGTCTTTAACTAGTGGTCCTTCAGTTCAACAAAATTGTTAAGTTGTTTAGGCTTATCTGATAGTTGGTGTGGAAGATAAAGGCTGTGAGCTCTAGTTCCTGTGGTACAGGGTTTTATTTTCTCAGCCCTCATTTGCCTACCATGTGACCTTGAGCAAATCATTTAACCAGATATTGCTCCTGGGTCACCCCTGGAAAGAGAATGTGAAAGAGACTGAGTGTCCAGTTGGCCTAATTGGTTCGCAAATGAGTATTATTACTTGGGTGCACTATTCAATTTTCCATTCATAAAGTTTCTCTTTAACAAGTGGCTGCTACATAAGCTTCCATTCATAACATGAAATGATATTATGAATCATCCTGTTTTCCCATTTACTCCCACTGTTTCAAATATATCAGTTTTCTTAAAGTTGATTTTATAAGCAGCTTCCCTCCCATACCAAAATGAATGTTGCTGTTTGTCTTTCGGCTTTTCCCGGTTAGGGGTCGCCACAGCGGAACTCCAGTCCGCTAATGATTGGCAGTATAGTTCAAATGCAGGGAAACAGTTGTTTCAATATCAGTTCTCTAATATGAAGCATTTTGTCAGGAACAGTTTGTAAACTTCAAATGTACGTTAAGGATATCATGTTCGTATATCATGTGGCAAACATATGTCTCTTGTACTCATTCTCTTAAAATTAGTATGAGTCGCAAGAACTATTTGCAATGTATAATTTTTCATTATATTGTTCCACAAACTTCTACAAGTGTCAACTAATTTTTTTTCCAGGCCTGCTTCTGTTAATGCAAGCTCTAGGGCTCATGCCTCTTCTCCTCAGCAGTCTCTGTCTAGCTAATCCAGAGTACATTTTCCTTACTAGTTTCTACTTAAAAGCTGCTGTCAATGAAACTTCTGATCTTAATTCATACCACCTGCACATTCAATATAATCTAGAGCATACTGTGGTTAAAGTTCTAATACCCTAGCACATTCTCCATAGTCTAGAATGTAGCATGGCTCAAGTTCTGATATTTGTACATGCCATATAGCTTGTAACATACTGCAGTTAAAGTTCTGATATCACTAACACATTTTGCATAGTCTAGAATCCAGTGTGGTTAAAGTTATGACATCAGCAGCACATTCTGCATAGTCTAGAACATCTTGCTGTCCACATTCTGAAATCACCAGCTGTGACTCAGCTGTCTGATCTACCAGCCTTCATTCCAGCACAACAGAATTCACAACAAAATGAGTTGGGGAATTTCTGTGGTGTTATGAGCAGTAACTGTAGTTAGCATGAGCATCAGCTGGGGTCTCACCTGAAATATGCTGTAAATCTAATGGAACAATTAAAGCACAAAAAGTAAATAATACATCTCTCTTAGTGCTGTGGCATGTTGTTCACTGATTCTTCAGTTAGTCATAATGATGATGCCATTGGTGTGTTCTAAACTTACTATAGTCCCACCTCCAGGTGCCATTCTAGTGCAATTATTCTGCAGGCAATGTATGTATTTCTTATTCTTGTTCTGTGGCTTTTATTCAGAGATCTGTCAATTCAGGCACCTTCTTAGGAGCACATTGTTGCTTATTATTTAATATCCATGTGTGTGCTCCATATACATATATATATATGGTTCTACCTGACATAGCCGAAACCACACAACACCGACAACCACATCACCGACACCACATATTCGACAGTCCATAAACACGAAACCACACATAACCGACAACGAAATAACCGACGGTACACAAACACGAAACCCCATACACTGCACACACCACAATAACAATTATTAAAAACAAAACACATCCCCATTCCACAAACCACACACACAACACAAGCACACCAAAATCCTTACAAGCCCACACTAAACCTTACCCTAACCCTAAGGTCCGTCACTATCGCACACTTACCTACCCGCTCCCTAACCCTAACTCACTTAACCCGCCCTTACCGCTCCCTAACCCTAACTCACTTAATCCACCCTATCGCCTCCCTAACCCTAACTCACTTAACCCACCCCTATCCCTCCCTAACCCTAACTCACTTAACCCACCCCTATCCCCACAGACCGTCAATCTCCACACTTACCTGCCTCGCACCCGAACGTCCGTCACTACCGCATACTCACACAGCCTTTCCCCATGTCGGCATCCTCGGCGTTGGTGTTGTCATCCGTCGTGTCGGTCTTCTGCATTGTCGATGTTCTGCAACCCGCGATTCGCGTCGGTCTTCTTCGTTTTCGATCTTCTGGAGCTCCGAATTCCGCTGTCGGTCTTCTGCGCTGTCGACGAAGTCAGGTAGAACCATATATATATATATATATATATATATATATATATATATAGTGAGAGAGAGAGCTATAGATATATACTTACATATATTTTCACACACACACACACACACACACACACACACACACACACACACACATATATATATATATATATATATATATATATATATATATATATATATATATATGGGTCTATGTCACAAAATTGAATCCCCAGATCATTGAATTACATTTCATCGAGACAAGTTCATCGAACTTGCAGAACAGTGAAACTCTATATCATTGAACCTCACTTCCAAAAACACACCCCTGCACTATAACACAAAACAACACAAACTCCACCTATAACATGCCTGTAGATCAATGGCTGTGTATGTACCTTTAAGAAGCTTTCCAAGGGCTTGCACAAGTGTATAAATACTGTGCATGTACAAGTCTGAGTGCCATTTTGTAGTAAGCTGTTGATATGTAAACATGTATGTATATAAGGTCTGTCTGTTAACCAGTTTGTTTATATTTTATGATGCTGCTATCCATCCTGATGTGTTTCTATGTATTAAAGCATCTAAATGAAATACCCCATCTACTTTTCATCTATGTTAGAGAGGGATGAGCAACATGGTGTCAGAAGTGAGATGTTGCATAAATTGATATGCCTTATACTTTTGAAAAAAAAAATAATTTTGCTGTATTCTTCTGTATACTTTTTCATGATTGTACTTAATTTGGTGTTTTTTATTGTATACTGTTATTTTGTATATCATTCGTTAATGGCTTGTTGTACTCAACATGGAGCTTTTCTCCCCGGGCCTCTACTGAAAATGGACATGTATCCAGCTAGACTAGCCCGGTCAACAAATGTAAAATAAATAAAATAAATAAATAAATAAATGTATAAAAGGACATGGTGTCAGAAGCAGCATGTCTAAAATGACTTGAGGTCAGAATGGAATCGACATTCTTCAGTTTGAGTTTGAGGGGCACCCAGTTGAAACTGGAAGAATATAAAGGAGTGAATCATCCCTACAATGTGCATACCTCACAAAACTAGGCAGAAACGAATTTCAGTTATTAAAACTTGCTCAGCACTATTTCTTATTCGCAAAATATGAAGCGAGCCATACAGAATGTTCTAAATGATAGTTGCATAAATTGATATGTTCCATATTGATAAAAATATTCAAATTACTAAGGAAAATATTTGAAATAATGTCTGAATTGAATAAAATGAATAAAATAAGAGGAAATTACCACATTTTTGCTAAGCACATATTTTTCGCATTAATCAAAGATATCCAGGTTATCAGAAGTGTATAAAGTGTTCACATTTGTGCAGTATTACAGTAAAGTTATTTTGCAGACTACAGCCATTTCAGATCATATTTCACAGAGTATAGTATTTCAAAGAGTTTATTGTGCATTTGAATGAAATTACAAGCTCACAAAACAGTTTGTTCGTACATAAATATAAGGGCCATATTTTCAGTGAGTTTGTGTATACTTTGACAGCATGGCAGATGGAATTTGAAAACCCAGTGCATTTAATATTGCAGAGAACTGGAGAGTGTTTGAACAAGTGTATGACATTTTCATACAGGCTGCATTTTCTAATAAAGATGAACACACAAAGGCATTTATTCTACTTAATTTAACTGTGCAGAAGCCATAGAAAGGGAATGTTCATTTGTGCATCCACCTGCTATCCATACAGGAGAGGGGGAAACTGTCATATTGTTGTATTGGCTGAGTTAAGGGAGGACCCTGAGTGCCTAAAATGTAAATTTAGAGAAAAGTGTAACCCCAAGACAAATGTTACAATGGAAAGGTACTTATTTTATACAAGGGATCAAAAGCCTGGTGAAACTTTTGCAGCATACATAACCGACTTGAGGAATAAATCTAAAATGTGCAGATTCGGTGATTTAAGGGATGAATTGATAAATGACAGACTTGTGTGTGGTATTAAAGTTGATGCTGTGAGAAAGATTTTGCTTCATGACAGTTATTTAACTTTGAATAAGTCCATTGAGATTTGTCAGATCTACGAGATCACAGAAATGCACACAAATATCCTTACAAATGAAAACAGCTCTAGAAGGTACAGTGACAAAGCTCATGTTGATAGTATGCAGTATGTAGTTAAAAGAAACAGGCCCACGCACATGGCAGCAAGTGTAGCCCCTGCAGCACTCACTGGTAAGCCCTAGAGCTTTCCAACAAATTCCAGAGTTCACATAGTCTCAGTGAAGTTTAAGAGTGAGTCAGCAAGCTTAAAGAATGTGGCTCTACCCAGTTTCATAATCAACTTTCATAATTGTGGTGGAAATCATGAATCTTAAAGGAAAAATGTTTAGCTTTTGGTGAACAATGCCACAAATGCAATAAGTGGAATAATTTCAAAAGGTTTTATAATCAAAAGGCCCACATTATTTTATTAAAAGGGATCATTTTAAGAAATTAGTTGATCAGTTAGAAAGCTGCAACCCTACCCTTTATGTTGATGTTGTGTCAGTGCTTCATGATACAGTCAATGCAATAGATTTAAGGGCAAAGAATGAAGTATTTTGCACTGTCTGGATAAATGGCAAACCCATAGAGCTTAAAGCTGACACAGGTTCCAAATGCAATGTTATGTCAGCAGAAACATTTACTAGAGTATGTCATAGTGAAAGGCTTGATTTGGCAAGGTGTATGAAGCTTGTTGCTTATGGAGGTGAAGAAATTCAAACCAAAGGTTCAGTAGTGCTTTAATGTTACTCTGCTGGGAGAAGCTGTGACTTGTTATTTTATATGGTCAAGAGGCACGTCCAGTCATTATTAGTGCTCAGAGACAGTTTGAAAATGGGACTGATATTCATTTAATAAGGAAGTCCATCATGTTAGCTTGAAAGACCACTACTCTAATTTCACCCAATGCTTTTTTTCTACCTATGCTGATCTTTTCAAAGACAAATTAAGGAAGCTTCCAGTTGTGTGCTCCATGAAGTTAGATCCAGATGTTAGTCCAATTATCAGTCCAGCTCAAAAAGTTCCAATAGTTATGCAGGCAGAGTCAAAGCCAAGCTAGATAAAATGAGGTGACAAGGTGTGATTTGTCCAAATGGTTCATCTACTCCAACTGAATGAATATCTTTTGTAGTGGTAGCTCATAAGAAAAGCTCAGATGACATCAGAATATGTATTGATCCATGAGATTTGAACAAAGCACTAAAAAGACCTGGTGTAGTGAAGAGTATTTGCCCAGAATAAGATCATACATTGTGGAATCACAAAGAGCACAGTTTAGGCAGAATCTGAAACATTTGAGACCAGTGTCCAAGCCTATACCATAGCACATAGCCTGTGAGAAAGACTGTCTATCGCAGAGTAAGTTGTCCTGTGTTCCAATTCCAGAGGAAGTTCCAGGGAATATTCCTGTTCCTATGATGAATCCAGAAGTTCCTGATACGAGTTGTTCATTGAAGACTGTCCCTAAATTTAGTCCAGATTGTTATGTTATGAGATTTGGTCTTATCTCTAAACCATGTAATAGATACACAGCAACTTGGACACGACCATTATGTTGTATTTCTAATGTCTATAGTAAGGCATGTCTAACTCTAATATTGTTTTTACAAAAGACAGTCTTTTTAGGGGGAGGATGCAGATCAATGTGTGTATCTATACCTTTAAGAAGCTATGCAAGGCCTTGCACAAGTGTATAAATACTGAACGCATGCAAGTCTGACTACAATTTTGTAG
Source organism: Protopterus annectens (assembly GCF_019279795.1). Lineage (NCBI taxonomy): Eukaryota > Metazoa > Chordata > Ceratodontiformes > Protopteridae > Protopterus > Protopterus annectens. Next base: position 1,578,254,571 of record NC_056728.1, on the reverse strand, counting down.
TTAGCTGTTAAGATGTAATCATGTATGTATATAAGGTCTGTCTGTTAAACAGTTCCTTTATATTTTATTATGCTGCTTTCTATTCTGATGTGTTTCTATGTATTAAAGCATCTTAACAAAATACCCTTCGTGCTTGTTATTTAGAGAGAGAGAGAGACAAGTGACAATACCCACCCCCCAAAACGCTGGAAACCTAAATTATACCATCCTACATGTTTGCAGGGGGGCTGTGCCCCCTGCAGAGTCCCACCACCCACACACACACACACACACCTCCTAGCAACTTAAATATACCAACTCTGAGATCTCACTACATTGTAGACAAGGGCATACACCCATGGCATGCCAACATCTACCCAAGAGCCACACTGTGACATGTACATGCAAAGCATCTCCGTTCCATTCAATACTGTTGCTACAGAGAAACAGGAAGTACCTTCACTTCAATGAAGTGAGGTTCAATGATGTAGAGTTTCACTATTCTGCACCTTTGATGAATTTGTCTCAATGAAATGTAATTCAATGATCTGGGGATTCAATTTTTTTGCAGTAGACCCATATATATATATATATATATATATATATATATATATATATATATATATATATATATATATAGGGTCCCTATTAGATCAATGAAAAGGCAATCTGTCGAACAGCCAAAAAGTCGAATATTCTGGACCTTGAGATTGGTTTTGTGAGTTCACAGTACAGTGAAGATCCGAAAATGTGCCCTTTACTCACTGTAGTGTGATCTCGGAGTTGATATAATTAGCGGGGGGGGGGTGCAGCCTCCCACAAATCCAATTCTGAGGTCCAGAATATTCGACTTTTTGGCCATTTGACAGATTGCCTTTTCATTGTTATAATAGGGACCCTATATTATATAGATATATATATATATATATATATATATATATATATATATATATATATAGCAGCTTTCTTCCTAGACCCCACACACACACAAACACACACACACACACACACACACACACACACACAATAGAATCATTTGATGTGTTTTTCCAATGGTTTTCATTTATTTTAGATATGAGTCACTAGGATGATATACTGGGCACAGACAGAGCTTTCCTGGGTACCTGAAAAACAACTGGATAACATTGCATTATATTTACATATCACTGTTTAAACAGTATGTCTTCTGATCTTATGATGCCAAGTGCTGTGTCTTACGAATATGGAACTGGTGTTATATCTTATAGTTGTATTCACAGAGTTGGGAAAATAGCACTAAGACACTAAAGATTAAAGTATTTGCCTTGGATATTGTTTAGTTCAATACTTCACCACTTGGGTTCAAAATTGCTGTATTACATGCGTGTTGTCAGAGTTCACTGTAATTATTTTTATTGTAAACTGCCAGATATGGAAAAATACTTAATGCTGATTGATATCTTGTTCAGTTTATGTGGGCTGCAGAGGGAATCGATCACTATCATGTCCCTTTGCAGTACTGAGTGGTACAAGATGCCCAAACAAACTGTATGACATAAAGTTGAAGACAGCACCAGAGTTTCTATAAGCACAGTTCTGCAGAAAGAACAGAGAATAGATTTTTATACAGTGAGGCATTTACCCAAGCAGGATAAATTGCAGAGGTCACAGTGATTGACTCTATAGTCACAAAATAGAACCATATGACATGACATATTGAACAGAAAATCAATTTTTAGCTCATTAAAAATATACAGCATTAGAAGCTTCTATAACTAACTGTAGGCAAGGGAACATGCTCTGTAATATATTTGCTACTTACGCAGACAGTAGGACAGATGTAATTACAGTACACTGATACAGTTCTGCTCCTAACCAAACTCTAGACTGATCCCAGATTTTCAGTGTGAACGAGATATCACACAAGCTGTTGGTGTTTATACAGTTAATGCATATGTGTCTAAAGTGAATGCACAGTGTCATAAAAAAGAGCTTAGTATTCAGAGGAAATGTTCAGAAATGCAACATGTATAGGCCAGTATAGCTACTTACAACTGCTTGACATTATTGAATTTTCTACATGGAAAAAGTCAGCAAAGCACTATAAGATTGAAGTGGTGGTCTAATTAGAGGAAGTATTAACTCGTTACGTTTGACCGCATTCATTTTTGTCTCTGTCCTTATTGGAAATAACACACTTATTCTGCACCATAATCCCTTTCCTTCCAAAAATGATTCAAAGATAAAAATTAGTGTGAAAATAATGTAAAAAAGATGAACTACAGAACTGACTAGCATAAACTCACCTCATCTACTTAAACCAGCTAATTTCTTTCTGTCCATGCATCTTAAACTGATGTGAAATAGTCCTTGTTGAGCTGTAACCCTTGAAAATGCACATTACAAAGGCTTTCACTGTTTAAGCCTGCACCATTTAGGCAGAGGTCTGTTCAATGGTCTACTACTCTTTCTGTGTAAAAACATGAGGCCCCATCAGAAAAAAGCGTAACACTACTGTGCAGTGGTAAGTAGTGCAATGAATTTAATGAAACAAGGCCCATTGTGGACTGGACATGGTTAAGTGACGGCACAGTGTCATCATGCGGGGCACAGAGCTACATTACAAAACTTTGCATGTGTGACCAGGTCCATGACAGTAACCATGCTACTGGGATGACAGTGTTATGAGCTGTCATGTGACCCAAGTCACAGCATCAGGTGGGTGACATGCCTGACACTATGCATGTTCCCATGAGCATAGATTTTCCCCATAGATGCAATGTGGACAGGTCAGGCAACAACTCATAAAAGGACAAAATAGCAATGGCAATTTATTTTATCATATAAATGGAGTGGAAAGCAGGAGAAAGGACAAGCAGAAAGGGAGAAGCGTAAACAGATGAAAATACAGAAGAACACAGGAAGAGAAGATGATCGGGTGAAGAAGAGTATTGTTTCACCTTGTGGATATAGGTGCCTTTTTTAAGAAGAAGGCTAGAGGAAGAAGACAGCAAGGGGACAGTAGGATGAAGGGTAAAGAGAAAGTATCAAGGGCAAGTAAATAACCATATAATGCAGATAAAGAGGAGGCAGTGACATATATGAGGGGGCAGTGACAAAGAGATGGGAATGACATAGGGTAGACATCTGGTGATGATCAACTCAGAACCTGAAGAGGCCATGTCCACTCACTGGGTCTTCAGCAAGAATAAAATGGTATCTTGTTGCACATGGCCACACATACTAAATACATGACGTGCATTAATCAGCAGCATGGCAGCATGATGCACATGAACAGTAAAGTGCTAGAAATGGGCAATAGTGTTACAAAAACTGATATTTCTGGAGACTGGGCTATAGTGAGCAGCTTAGCAGGTGTCAGAATATAAAAAAGTAACAATGTAACCCACAACTGCAACAAAATAAGTAAAGACGTCTGGTGCAGACTTGGGCGACTCCCCACACAGCTCGAACAATAAAATGAATAGCGAAAAAAGTATATAGAGATGAGAACTTCACAGTTAACATCCACAGATTTTATTACGAAGAATACTTCCACCAAATACATCCACAGGTTAAGCGCTTTCAACTGCATGAATCACAGTCTTCATCAGAACCAGATAGCTAGATAATTGTCCTGTTTATATACAATTTACTTGAAAAAAGGCGCCAATTTAATTAAAGTAATAGCTCTCCTTTAAACAAATTTTTTAACATTTTAAAAATTTTTAAAAATGTATATCAAATCATCCAAGTTCCTGAATCAAATAAAAAACTAGATATATGCATTAGTATTGATTATGCATTATACTAGTATCATAAAAATATATGCTGTGTGGGGAGTCGCCCAAGTCTGCACCAGACCTCTTTACTTATTTTGTTGCAGGTGTCAGAATATAGTAGCTATCAGAGTGTATTGCATGTAGGTAAACTGATAGCACACAGGACTAATGACAGTGGATCTCAGGACTGCAGTGACCACATAAGGATCCATGGATGCAAATGGAATAGTAAATGAACAGAGCAGTATATAGGTTAACAATGCAAAGTGCATGCTAGGGGATGGATATGCTGAAAGGAGACACAACAAGTCACAGGGGTCAAGGTAAAGCAGGTTGCAGTCTTGTGGGGTTATATCATCCTGACAAGGTACAGCAAACATGTGCTGGCTTGGTTAATGTCCTGCTATATAGAGTTCACAGCAGTGTACCTTATGCACATGTACTGCAGTAACTGAAGTGGGTGATATGAGCACTGCAGTGCACCAGGTACATAATGTACTATCAGTACATGTCCATTAGAGAGCAAGCACAGGTAACATGTGAGCTATCACATTATGGCACAGTATAAAAATGGCTACTAGTGTAACACACTGGATGGTAGCTACTGAAAGGGGGCTGGAAACAGTAATGAGTCAATTATCAGCTGATAAAGGCATTCATGTAAACACACACTGATTCCACGTGTGTAACCCAAAGGTGTACACATATTATCATGGGACTGAATGAACAACAGTGGCTGGAAAGGTTCACTCCCAGAAGACAGAGGTACTACTACAAGCCTTATGCACTCATGACATATGTATCCTTGAGAAGTGTAAAGCACACAAGGCCTTCTGGAATCAGATATAGGACAATAGTATAAGTGCATTGCTGATTAATGATATGTTACTGTACGTCATTACCAAAGACGTGTGTCTCATAGGTGGAGGAATAGCTGCTATCCCTCACCAGGGAAGGAAAGGTGGACCTCATACCTCACAGCAGCTTCAGTGTAAGAACTGAGTGGGAGATGACTGTCTGAGTATCTGTACGGTATCCAGGGTATCCACCAAGTTAGTAGAAGCATGCACCATTTTTGTGGGGCAGTGACGTATAACATTGAATGGTTTACTTATACAAGTACATATGCATATCTATCATACAACAACATGGAAATAATATTTTGAATTTTGAAAATGCCAAAAGGGCTTGGTCTAAACTGATCTCAGGAGAAAGGGGGAATGGAGGGAATGGAGTGAAGTTGGATGAGGATTTGTCTGCTAGGATATCAACAATGTCCATGGGGTCAGAGCGGTAGGTACCATTGGAGATAAGTTCATTACAGAGTTGTTGGTTACTTCGAACATTCCTAATATAGCTAAAAAAGGTGTAATGTTTGCCTTTTGCATTAGTTGCAATCCTAAGCCTTATATTTCCTAATGGTATGTTTGAAATACTTACTTTAACAGTTTTAAATTCCTCTTATAATGATGAAGTGGACATCTTTTAGTGATGGCCATGAGCTTTTTTCTTTTTATTATAGAGCATGGAGCCATCTTTGAATTACTAGTCTCCCACCAGGACACAAGGGCTCTTTAGCAATTGAATTCTGCTTGCTGGTAAGCCATTAGACCTTAGGAATTTGTTTAAGGTATTCAGATTTGTAAAGTAACAATTTTTGCTCCCCATTACTGTTGTCTTGGTGGGCTCTGCCCCGCTCCATTCACCCTCGCTAATGCTTGGGCTCTCTACATTTCCCTGCCCTGCCCCCAATTTCCTCCCGCCTCCACTACCTCTACATTTATAGTAATTGCAACCATACCCACAGCTCAACCTCACATCACTTCCACCAATCACAGCTCCTTAAGGCAGATCACATTACACCACACCCACTTACTTTACCACAAAATACTCCCAACCACTCTCATTCCCACTAGGCATTATTACATCACCCCACACTACCTACCCATCCACATACAGTGCAACCCTATAATTCCTATCCACACCTCCACCTAGAACCAACTTAAACTTTATAACCATGACTATCACACAACTAAGTCTAGTTTGTCTTCTCATAATTCTTTATAACTCCACAAGTTATCACTCTAGCAATATTCCTAAACTTAGTAGCACAACACTATATTATGCACTCTCATATACAGACACCTCACATTATAATAATATATGCCCACAATTGTTCAAGAACTACATAAAAGACCAATTCAGAACTAAACACATATGCTCTCATTCCTACTCCAAAAAACGCAATACTTTCTCACACTCATCACCAAACTCCAACATCTGTATCACCATTTTAACACCAGGCTCACCATAAGTGGGGGCATCAACCCCAACCCAGGCCCAAATCCATCCTGTCTAACACAAACTGCTCCAACACAATTGTCAGAACATAATACCCCCACTATCTTCGTTCCTGGGAAATCAACAACAGCAGCAAACCCAATCATTTTTTAATGCTAAATATTAATATTAAAAGTCTCAAAAATAAAATACCTGAACTCCAGGCCAGAATAGCACGCTACACCCCAGACATAGTTGCTTTAACAGAAACCTGGCGAAATAAAAACATAGCTAACTCAAATGTTCTCCCTGCTAGCTACAATATCATTAGACAAGACAGACCACATTGTAAAGGGAGTGGAACTACCTTACTGTACAAGTCCAACTTAACTGTATGTCAAATACCAAACTCCTACCCCTCCCCCAATAATTGGGACATACTTATCTCACAACTTCAACTTTACCCTAAAAAGGTCATCACCACAATTGTGATCTATATTCCACCTAGTAATACACCTGCTAGCCTTGAAGACTTCTTATCCTGGTGTTCTTCCACATACTCAAAATAAACCCTTATTCTGTGGGATTTCAACCTAGATTGGTTAACCTGTATATCAGAACCACCAAGTAATCTAATAAATCTCCATGGCTACCAGCAGCTAGTCCAAATTTCAACTAGATGTGATAAAAAATCTAAAAAGGAATCCATCCTTGGCTGTGTCCTAACTAACAACCCCACATTGTACCCCCACACAGGCAGTCTCCCAGACACTTTAAGTGACCACAACATAATATACCTTATATGTAGTAGAACAAACATATGCAAAACCACTAACTATAAATCCACTAGAAACACAAAAAAATTCTCTCTTGATGTCCTCAATACTTTACTCTGTAACTGTGACTGGAACCCCCTAAAAACCCTCCCACTTGACCAGGCTGTAGCATATTTCAAAAAAACATTTCTGCAACACCTAGACACTGTTGCTCCATTGTGCAAAACCAAGGTTAGAACCTCTACAAACCCCTGGTTCAGGAGAGAAACCAAACAAATCCTCAAGTCCAGAGACACTGCCTGGCTTTACTGTCAAAAAAACAAAGAAACACAAAGCCTAACTAAGTACCAAGAATTGCGCAACCGTGCAAAAAAATGCAATAGGCTGGACAAAAAATCCTACTACATGACATTACAAACTAAATACCAGCACAACCCCCAAAAATTATGGAAAATGTAAACCAGCTACTAAAACCCACCCAAAAGGCTACCCCCAAACCAACCACCCCTGACACTAAAGTTCCCATCGAAACACAATTCAGCTCCCACTTTGTGAACTCAATTCTATCCTTAGTATCACAGGACAGTTCCTTCCTCACTATCCCCCCCAACACAAATAACACTAATACAAGCTTTACCCTCAAAACAGTTTCCACCACTTTAATCAAAAGCATGCTCTCCAAACTAAAAACCTCATCAACAGCAGCTGACCTACTCCCCAGCTATTTCTTGAAACTTACAGCAGATGCTATTGCTATCCCAGTCTCCACTCTCATAAACAGATCAATTGTTGAAAACTATGTGCCCAAACTCTGGAAAATATCCTATGTTACACCCATACATAAAGGCGGGATCTCCACTGAACTTAATAATTACAGACCCATTGCTATACTTTCCCCTTGACCAAAATCCTAGAAAAATGCATCCATATCCAGGTGCTAAAATATCTCCTAAACAGCAACATCCTGTCACCTACTCAACATGGTTTCAGACCTGCCCATAGTACCACTACAGCCCTCCTCTGCTTCACAGACACAGTAAACCATCTCAAAAAGGAAGACCTGCAGGTGTCAACTCTTTTTTTGGATATGTCCAAAGCATTTGACACAATCTCGCACCAAATCCTGCTAAACAAACTAAACCAATATCACCTATCATATTCCACTCTTACCTGGTTCCAAAGTTACTTAACTGACAGGTACCAAGCTGTGAAATGGGAAAATTCTCTCTCTCCTCAGCTGCCCATAACTATAGGAGTCCCACAGGGTTCTATCTTAGGACCATTACTATTCACAGTCTTCACAAATGACCTCCATACCTCCACACAGCATGCATCTATAATTCAGTATGCAGATGATATTACCTTAATCTGTGCTGCACAAAACATTCCCACTCTCCTGCAAACAACTCAACTAGCATTCTCTGATGTTGAAAACTACCTTACCAAAGCCCAAGAAAACTCAGCTTATGATTATAACCAGTTCTAACAAAAACACTGATAACAGTCAATTCACTATCTACTCCACAAATGCTACTCCAATCACTCCAGTGGCACAGGCTAAGCTATTGGGAATAACAATAGACTCCTACCTAAAATTTGATAGTCATCTCAACTTAATTATTAAAAAAGTACATGAAAAACTGGGATCACTCTGCCGTATCAAACCATTTCTTACCAACAACATAAGATCACCCATTGCTCGCTCGCAACTTCTATCTACCCTACTCTATGAATCTCCCATTCTGACTAATCTCAACAAAACTGAACTAAGCAAAATGGAAGCCTGCTATAACAGAATTGCCTGCTTTACTGCAAATTGCTCCTATAGAACTCATCACTGTACTGCTTTGAGACAGCTACACTGGCTTGAACTGCCCAACCTCCTAACCTACAATCAGCTCTGCCTCTGTCATCCTATCTATTACCTCCCCAATAACTCTCCTGCCCTCAAAAACCTAGTACAACATAACTCAGCCAAAAGGCCTCTTAGATCATCAAGCAAACTACTACTAGAAGTCACCAACAGCTACAATAGCTTTGGAGATGCACTATATAGTAGTTCAGTGGCTAAAAAATGGAACTCTCTCCCCACTAGCATACAAAACACATCGTCCAAAGCCTCCTTTAAAAACCACATTAGGCAACATCTCAAGCAAAGTTGGCAGTGCCATGACTGCTTCCCAGGCTAGTGAAAGCGGATAAGGTACACATACTAAACCTAGAGTACTTGATAATAGTTTTCACTCTTACTTACAAACACTGGCTAATGTACAGTGTATGTACTGTACCTGTGTACTATGTATGTATTCTACCTATGTTCCAAATTTCAGCTGTATACCACAAATCTATTAATTACCTTTATTTTTAAATTAATATTTTCTTATTTCTCTCCACTGTAACTGTTGATGTGCTGCATACCACTGTAAAAACATGTCTATTGTAATTTGTGTGTATACTGATCATGCCTAAATATCTAAATGTATCTGTAATTTTTCTATGTGGAGCTTTTCTCCCCGGGCCTCTGCTGAAAAAGCACCTTTTCGACTCAGACACCCCCGGTTAACAAAAGTAAAATAAAATAAATAAATGAGTTTGTTGATATGCTAGTTCCACACTATGCAGAATAGGTATGGATGCCTCTCAATGCAGCTGTCCAAGATGGAGTAAAATTTAGAGCAGTAGGCAGCAGCCTCAATTGCAAGGTTTGCTGGGGATTTATACCATATGTGATCATCGATATATCAGTAAAAAAATATATAATTGGTTTCAGAGTAACCCCTAAATGTAGAGTAGTTATTAGGGGGCCAAAAAGCAAGTTTTCAAGGAGAAGACTACAGTGAGATGGTCAGGGGTAACAATGCAAATGCTTTAAATGTACTAAACTACATATCTAATAATTAGTTCAATTTCTACAGACCGTTAATTACCTGTTTTTTGTTTTGTTGTATATATATATATATGTTGTTCTTGTTTGTCTTTTGGCTTTTCCCGGTTAGGAGCCGCCACAGCGGAACTCCGGTCTGCAAATGATTGGCAGTAGATTTTGACAAATGCCGAGGTGCCAGCTCGACGTTCAACCTTCAACGAAGGCACGCCCTTTTACACATTTCTTTCGAATGCCCACCCAACCACAGGAAGGACATGCAGACTCCACACAGAAGGCACTCCCCGCACTCTAGCCGCAAATTGAACGGGAGAACTTCTTGCTGTGAGGCAACAATGCTGCCGCTGCACTACCGCAGATGCTTATATATAGTCTGGCCAGCCTTAGGCATAGGCCAACTAGGCAGCTGCCTAGGGTGCCGCTCTAGTAGGGGTGCTTTTCCAGTATTTATTTGGTATAGGTAGACCAGGATGGGGGCACCGGGTGGTGTGGTGGGGGGTGCCATGGAGCCCTTTTGCCTAGGGCACCAGTTGACCTAAGGCCGCTCCTAATATATATATATATATATATATATATATATATATATAAATATATATATATATATATATATATATATATATATATATATATATATATATATATATAAATATATATATATATGTTTACTGTATAACTTGTTTAGTTCCTGTTTAATCATAAATTCCTGCCTTGTTTTACTTAGTGACCTCTTTCTCTGTAATTGCAGAGTTCTGATTTCCACACTGCAATGCCTGCCTATTTATACTATACTCTAATGAATTTTCTGTATTTTTCTCCTGAAATGTATCTGAAATGCATCTTCATGGATCAATTCAATACATCATGCAGCAAAATAATATGAAAAAATAAACAAAACATACACAAAGGATTTTAGCAAAGCAGAGCTTACTCAGTCAGAATCAGAATCACATTTATTGGCCAAATATGTGCACATACAAGGAATCTGACTCCAGGTTCAATGACTCTCCAAGTATGAATTAAATAAATGACATAAATACAACTATTAAAACAAGACAAAAAATGTATATATATATATATATATATATATATATATATATATATATATATGTACAAGGTGCAAAGTCCAACTCAGTGCAAGAAATACTGAAATAAACTCTGAAGAAACAGGTATTAACAATAAGTAAACAATATTGCAGAACTGTTGGAGGCTTGGGAAAAAGAATACCCAGCCTAATAAGCTGAATTAACCATTTATGAATTTGAAGGCCTGTGGAAAAAATGCTCTTGTATCTGCTTGTTTTGGTGCATAGGTTCATAGGTTCATAGATTGGTACTAGGCTATTGGCCCTAGGGCCTATACAAGTCTAGCCATAACAGTTCCCTGGCTATTTCTTCCCACAATATTTACTTCCCTTGACCCCTGTCTGGCAGAGTGACTGACATGATCCCTGGGGTGAATTTCCTATCTCCCATCCAGTCGTCAAGGTTCCTTTTGAAGAGGGCCAAATAGGTGCTCTGATTGACATGTATGGGCAGTCTATTCCAAAGTCTGGGGAGTCTCTGGGTCAGGAACCTATCCCTCCAGCATGTTTTGTTCATTGTGATGACAAGGTTTAGATCCCTGGAGTGTGTAGCTCTGAGAGATTGGGATTTCTTTAGTGTACCATGTCCAACGGCTCTGGGTTTGACATGGCCTTGTATGTTAAGAAGAGACCGCCTCTGAGTAGACGATATGTGACAGAGTACAGCTAAAGTTTTTTTAGATGGTCAACATAGGGCATCTGCTTTAGGCCTGTGATTCTTTTAGTGAGGTATTTCTGCAGCCTTTCCAGTTGTTGCAGATATCTTGAGAGGTACATACCAAATGGGGCATTGTATTCTATAATGGGTCTAATGAGGAATGAGTACAGTGGGACAATTACCTCCTTTTTTCTGGATGAAAAGCCCTTAGTGATGAGGTGTGCCACATAGAAGGATTTCTTGACTATTGTGGTGATGTGGTTGTTGAAGGTGAGAGCACTGTCCACCTGTGTCCCTAAGTCTCTTATCACACTTTCAGTGTTTAGTGTACTGCCACCTATGTGGTAATTCATGGGTATATGTTTTTTTCCCAGAGGGGATAACTATAAATTTCTTGGCATTGAGCTAGAGCCCATGGCTCTGGCCCCAAACATCTGTTTCTGTAAGGCCCTTTTGTAAAATATCCACATCATTTGGGGATTCACTAATGGCACCCAGTTTGCAGTCATCTGCGAACTTTGTTAACCAGAGTCCGTTAGTGTTGGTCTGTACTTCAGCGAAGAGCAGTCACAGGATGGTACCCTGAGGTACTCCACTTGTCACTTGTCTGGAGGTGGATTTGGAGTCAGCTATTTTTACAGTGTGGGTTCTGTCAGTAAGCCAGTTGGCAACCCATCGAGTGACGTAGGGATTAATACCCAGCTTAGTAAGTTTATCTGTGATTCCAGAGTGGGGGATGATGTTGAAGGCCTTGGTGAGGTCCATATAGGCTATGTGGACTGCCTTACCCTCATCCACAGCTCTGAAGACTGATTTGAAGAAGTCAATCAGGTTCAAGAGACAATATCGGCCTTTCACGAATCCAAACTGGGTGGGGTCCAATGTTTGAAGGTTGCCAATGGCTTTGTTTATAAGTTACATGATAATACATTCCATGGCCTTGCAGATCAGGCTCATCAGATGGTAGTTCCCAGGATCCAAGGTGGATCCCCCCTTGTGGAGTGGGATAACTGTAGCTGTGCACCACTCAGTGGGCATGAAGTCTGAGGTGAGGCTATGATTAAACATGACACTTAGGTGAGGTGCCAGTTCATTTTGTAGTTCATGTAGTGCACAACCCAGGATGTCGTCTGGTCCCATAGATGTTGTATTCTTAGCTTTGGAGTGTGCTGTTTTTACTTGTGTGGCTGTTATTACTGGAATTTGGCAATCTTTCAGTATTGAGATGAGCCCTTTAGGGGGTGAGAGGGGGGTAAAGCTGACACTGAATCAATCTGCCAGGATATTGGCAATATCCTTAGGATCAGTATATTCAATGCCATTCTGTTATAGCTCAGAGCAGATCTGAGCATTGCTATTTAGATTTTTGACATAGCTATAGAATGCCTTGTGGCTGTCTTTGGAATCTTTCACAATTTTATTTTCATAACTAGCTTTGGAGGATTTTTATGAGGGATCTCAGCTTCTTACTGAGGCTGGTAAGGGAGTTTTTTGCATCCTGGGATTTTCTTATTTTCTGCAACAGTTTCTTTCTTTTCTTGTAAAGTTTGTTTATGGCAGGAGACCACCAGATTGGCTTCCTTTTTTTGGAGGAGAGCTTCTTGGTTCTATTTGGGATGACACGATTCATGCACGAGTGGATGTGCTCATACAATGCCTTAGTGTAGGATACAGCAGTTGAACTTTCAGTTCCTGTCTGCATGTGTGTCATGAATTTTGTCACTTCTGACTTGAGTAGCATGAAGTTGGCTTTGGAGAAGTTTTTTATGGAGGTTTCCTTACTGGGGGGTGGGGGAGGGATGTGGAAGTCAACGGTGATAAGCTTATGGTCAGACCTGACCAACGAGGGGGTGACCATAGGTGTGGAGCATCAATTTTCCATGTTGGTAATGACAAGGTCTAGGATACTGGAGCCCCAGGTGCATATTAATCTATAATCAATAATGTCTGACTGATGGTAATAGTTCAAAAAGATGGTGGCCTGGACGTAAAGGATTGGTGATGATTTTCCCTGCTTGTTTCATGACTCAGGAACAGTACAGGTCCTGTAAGGAGGGCAAACTAGCACCAATGATATTGTCAAATGAAAGAATTGCATTACATGTGCTGACACAGGGTTCAGTACTGGGTTCAGTCCTTTAAATGCCTTGATAGGTGACTTTGTAAAAGACATAAAAGGAAAAGCTCAACTGTTTATGAAGGTACTTTTCCATTATCGGGACAACAGATGTCTTGAGCGGTTGGAATGTTACCATGCTGTCACATCTGAAAATCTGTAGAACATGCATTTTAATGCAAATTTTTCTTCATTTTCAGATGTAACAGCATGGTAACACTCCAAAGGATCATGACATATGTAGTTCCAATAACAAAAAAAGGACAGTATTTTTAAACCAAAAACCATCTGCTTGCAGACAGAGTCTGCTATTCTTTCTTGAGTTGTTAATCAACTTCCTCAGGAATAACAAAGAAGGACCGTATATTTAAAGCAATAACTATCTGCTAGCAGACAGATTCTGCTATTCTTTCTTAACATCTTAATCTACTTCCTCAGGAATATTGACATGTATTCACTACATTCTGTGAAAAATGCTTCCTTGTGGTGTTTTGGCCTCTCTCCCAATTTCAAAAGTGTATGCAATATTCTTGCACTTTTTTTCTGATATGGTTTATATATGATGCTAATTAATTACATTGCTCCTAGAAACAGTTCCACACTTGTATTATACACACCACCACTTTTTTTTCATTCACGGTAAACATTTCAAGCTCTCTGGTTCTTTCGACTGCTTCTGACATATATACAGATGCGCCAGCATGGTAACATTCCAACTGCTCATATAAATATGTAATATATTCGGTGACAGTCATTAAGGCAGGCTTACATTCCAACTGCTGATTACAGCTGTTGCCCCGATAACGGAAAAGTACCTTTATCCTTTATGAACATAAAAATGCAAGAAATCAGAAAACACTAATGAATGAATGAATCTGCCCATTATAATTAAGCACACACTTTTTATTGGTAAGCTTAGCAAAAGGAATTAAACATGTGCAATACTCCAGGCTTGTTCTAAGTTAGAAATAATCCTCTTAGAAGTTAACTGGCCATTCCAGTACACACAGAGTGCAGTTTCTGTTAGCTGGGGATCAAGTAAGGCATCAGTGTAAAGCCTTGATTACAACAGAACAGTGGAATCTGATATGAGAATGGATGTGAGACTTTTAATTTCTTATGTTGTACTTCAGTATGGAAAAGAATTTAGGCACAGAAATGCACATGAAGTTAATTTTGAGAGCATTTCTGGTCAGGCATGTAAGCTTCTGCAGAATAGGGGTCTTAAACAGTACCCATCGGTCTGATCAATCATAACCAGATTACTAAAGAAGAATCCATTTTGTCTGAACCCAGTGTAAATTAAAGTTAACAATGATGGTCTGGAATGTGATTAGGTATTTTTCAAAGGCATGGTCAGCTATCCATTCATTGTCCTTAGTAGAAACATTTACATGTAAGCCAGGAATTTCATAATTATTTAATCTATATACATCCATATACAGTAGGGACCTCAGATTGATAACGTAGTCCATACATGATGCAGAGAGAATCTGGACCTCCATAGAAGGCCAAGATCTATCCAGTCTGGGATGGCTGAAGTCCTGAGAAATTTCATGAAGTGAACTTGTCTGGCAATATCTCATACATTAATGAGCCCTCATACTATGACCTCACGGTGCTGGCAATATTTCATAATAAATATAGGTCAGTACTACATTAAAGGTCAATATTGGTGGTATTCATATTCTTAGACTTCACAGCTATATAGCGTTTTTCTTCGAAGAGTACCACTACACATATATACAAATAAGCTAAATACAGGTTATTTGCTTTGAATAAGCTAAAGCGAAGGTGTTTTGAAAAAAACATGCCTGCTTATGGCAAAAGGGTAAAATATTTATAGTTAAATGTTACATGCATACAAAGTTCTACATGAAAGTTGTAGGCTTAATATTACTCCATATGTATTTGGATATTGGAGACAGATGTGGCTAAAGACTGAAAAAGGGGAGACACAACAAAGAGGGAATCACAGAAGAAAAACATCATGAGGGTTGTACTAGAGTAGGTGGGAGAGTAGGGGCACTGTGTTTTTAGTAGGGGATAGGACCCCTATTTTTTCAATGTTTTTTTTTTTTTTTTATATAAGAGGGTAGTGTGGCTGCGAAATAGGTAAGAGGATGTAGGAAAAAGTATAAGGGAAGAAGAGCTGAGGAGGTGCCAGCGGGAATCTCAGTCCACATAGCTTTCTACTGCCAGATGGTAGTGCAGTGGAGGACCCTAATTGTTGAGCAGTAGGGGTCTGCTGTGGTGCAGTGGTCAGCACTAAGGGGGACAGCATGTCTTGAACATGCTAAAGAGAAGCGTCAGTTGCGTGAATCCATCTGTCCAGAACCTCTTCCAGCATGCCCTCAACCAAGTCCCAAAGACCCACTCAGTGAGGCTTACCAGACTGCCATGTGATGGGGTGCCTGCAGGACTGGTGCCACCACCCCGACCCTGCGGGGACTTACCCAGATGGGCAGAGGGTGAGTGATCCCTAATCTGTGAGGTGCATGCCTGAGTCATTCCAGAGGATTTTAGATCTGTAAAAAATTAACATAAATGGAAGAGAAAGAAACTAATAAAGGGGTGCAGAATTAAAATGAGAAAAAGAGAGACAGAGAAAGGGGGTGAGACAAAAAGAGAAAACACACACCGTAATTTAACACATCATGTTACACAACATTCAATTTCTTACTTTAAAACATTTTTATAAATCTTTATTGAAGTAAAACATAATGTACCAGTGGAGCTTATGCAGACTTTGGATGAAATTATATGGGAAGGCAGGAGAGTGTATTGCTATCAGTTTTGGCAGGGATAACATGTTGCAGTCTGCTACACATAATTATCATCTGTGTGCCCAATATGTATTTGTTTGCAATATTGTACTCTGAAAATACCTTTTATAAATATTTACATCTGATAAAATCAGTTAAACACAGAATACTGCAGTTTATATATCGACAGAGAGGATAACTGGCATTAGTCTGCCCACAATACAGGATCTTTACACATCGAGGAGCCTAAAGAGAGCCACCAAAATTCTAAATGATGCAACTCATCCTGCAAACAGTCTGTTTATGAGCCTGTCATTGGGTAAAAGATACCACAGTATTCAATACAGGACAACTAGATTCAAAGACAGTTTTTATCCGAAAGTGATCAGACTTCTTAAGTCCAGCATTAGGTCTGACCACTGACAGGCCAGGAAGTTGGGACTTCCCATTTATTGTGCAGTATTATTTTATCTATTACTTATTAAGCCCAACCAAGCATTATAATTTATACTGTATAATTTATATAGGTGCAATATTTTTTGTTCAGCTGCTTCTGCTATGTGCTTGTTCACCCATAATGTGGTACATGGTTCATGTGCAATACTATTACCTGAACTTTGCTGTTAGATGTGGGTTTTTAGTATCTTAACAAGTGTATGTTTCTGGGAATATATGAAGCTATATACTTAAGTGTAGAGTTGATTTAGAAGATGGTGGTAGTATTATTATACGTTGTTTTAAATTACGTCTTTCTGTGTATGTGATTTCTTTTTTGTCCACTTGATGAGGTGATTGCATGGAATCTCTAATCTACACTTGTATAGATCTAAATGACAATAAAGTTACTTTTGACTTTGACTTTTTTGATATCGTTTGCATTTGATTGCAACAATGTACTGAATGCACTCTACTGCTTCACTTACCATGCTTTATGAATTAGTTCCCTATATACATATAGGTCTACTTCAGTAGACTGAAATCCCAATTACCCCACTTTCAAAACACTGAGATGAAAAACCTGCACTTCACAAGA